>NW_006922191.1:948120-949411 GCF_000298275.1 Orycteropus afer afer | reverse complement strand
GGCAATGAGTTTTATTTTTATTATTTTTTTTAATGTTACTTGTAAATTTTAATTTCCTTATGTCACTGAGTGAGTGACATTAAAAAA
Organism: Orycteropus afer afer; assembly: GCF_000298275.1. NCBI lineage: Eukaryota > Metazoa > Chordata > Mammalia > Tubulidentata > Orycteropodidae > Orycteropus > Orycteropus afer. The sequence continues at coordinate 949,324 of NW_006922191.1, read as the reverse complement.
AATAAAACTAGCAAAATTAAATTATAACTTTAAATTGCAATATCATATTCACATCCTGGATATATTTATATTTATATAGTTTTATGTACTTAAAGTGAAAATTTGGTAAGAAAGCAATATGATTCAAAGTAGGCACGTTTAATGACTGAATCAAAATTGTGTTTCTTTTCACACTAAATTTTACCATTACATGAGGTACATTAAAGGATTAAGTTTATGTAATCAGTAACAGCTCAAATAGTGTAGAAGTTGTAGACAAATGTATATGAAAAAATATTCATTAATGAAATAAAACCATAAAAATTATGGAAAAAACACACAAGCATTTCTACACTTAGTGAACATCTCAACTAAGTCAGAACTTTCCTTTCTTGACTTTCACTCTTTTTTTAAACCATAATTCAAACTTAACTTCGATAATTTCATTAAAGTAAGACATATTTGCAAGATAATGATATTTTAAAAGAAAATTTTTAAAAGGATGAAACTTTTAAAAAACTGAATTTAAGATTTAATTTACATCTCTAAACATGTATCAAGAAATAGCATATCCCCAGTTCATGTTTTAAGTTATCTATTTAGTTTTCAAAGTGTTATACACTCAATAATTGCTATACATGTAAATTTATTATCAGTTTTGATCATAGGATAATATGTGACAAATATAGTTGTAAATTGTTTACATGTGTTGCTCATTGTCTGCTAACCAGAAGGTTGGTGGTTCAAACTCAACACCTACCCCATGCAAGGAAGAAGGGGCAATCTATTTCCATAAAGATTTAGCCCCTTGGAAGCTCAACAGAGGTCACTGGGAGTAGGAATTGACCTGATGGCAATGCATATTTTAATATTTCGTAGATTATATGGATATTAACAACAAATGTTTTTTCATCTCTTACTATATATAAGTAAGAAACTGTTAGTTACATTATTAGTAACTGAATGGAAGCCTCTTTGATTTGTCTCTTTCTTTTTCTTACTACTTCACTCTCAAAAAAAAAAAAAAGTACTGATACAAGATCAAAAATATTACTTACCGTTGTAGTTGTATTGCAGCTAAAACCCCAGAAAATCTGACAAAATAAGTGACTATAAAAATATCAGCAGTGGCAAAAACTGCTAAAGTAGTTACAAATTCCTTACTTTGTTTTACTATCTTATACTAGTTATTTAAATAGTCTTTCTAAAGTAAGACGTACTTTCA
>NW_006922191.1:945973-947135 GCF_000298275.1 Orycteropus afer afer | reverse complement strand
TGATAGAAGAATTAAAATTTTCCAAATGTAATTGAAAATCGACTGTACCCATATATGGCTAACATACCATTCACTGCATAGAGGATTATCTGTAGAGAAAATACCTCTTGTCCATTCATCTTAAGTATTTGAGCAATTTTGGCAACATTTGTTTGTAATAATAGGGATTTACAAATCTCATTACAATAGCACTGTAAACCATACTAATAGTCTTTTTCCCAGCCCCCAGCACCAAATTTTGATTCAATCTGTTTGTTCAAATAAAACAAACTATAGATCTTTGGAAGCAGATGGTGTGTTTTTTTGTTTTGAAATAAGAAAGCAAAATTGCCACCGTTTAGAAGCAATGCAATGTTTTTACATTACAAAAACAAAGATAGAAATGCTTCTTAATGGAATGTACTATTCAATGAAAAGAAAATTTAGGTGCCAAGTATCGTAGCCTCTTTCCACTATGCAGGGAAAATTATCATCAGCTACAGAAATATCAAAATGCTGGTTCTCAACTTGGTGTGTAATTCTTTGCTTTTTCTTTCTATTGTTGCTCACTACTTAAAATTACAGTATTTCTTATTTCTGTATTATATGTCAATGACAGATATATTATTGGTCACGGCCAAATCCTACTGCCATCAAGTTGATTGCGACTCCAAGCAACCCTTTAGAACAGGGTAGAACTACCTCATAGGGTTTCTAAGGCTGTAAATCTTTAGGGAACAGACTACCTCATCTTTCTCCCATAGAGCAGCTGGTGGGTTTGAACCTCTGACCTTTTGGCTTGCTGCCTAATGCTTTAACCACTATGCCACAAGCTACTTGTAAATATACCAAGGTGCTGTAGAACCAGCGTTAGTGTTAGTTTTAGTGGCTAAGAGCAAAAGCTTTAGAGTCACAGAGACTGAGTTCAAATATCAGCTTCACCACCTGCCTATGACCTTGGATGTTCTTTTCAGGTATTGGTGAGGCAGTTTTGACTCATAACTACCCTATGCACAACAGAAAAAAACACTGCTGAGTCCTGCCATCCTCAATCATTGCCATGCTTGTGACCATGGCAGCCCCTGTGCCAATCCATTTTGTTGAGAGTCTTCCCCTTTTTCCTTGCCCCTCTATTTACTCAGCATGATAACCTTCTCCATAACCAATGTATAAGAAAGGAAGA
>NW_006922191.1:944049-944973 GCF_000298275.1 Orycteropus afer afer | reverse complement strand
TTTGACTCACCTTGAACTTCCTAATTCCCCCATGCATATCTATACTATACCCTTACACTGTATGTTAAATACCCCCTCTTCTGTTATCATTTTTGAGAAGTGTTATTTATTAAATCTTTAAGATTATAATGTAATTTTGACCCCCTTTGAGAAGACTTCCCAAGTTTCCTTAAGCAAATTTGATTGCTGTCTCTTAATTTCACCATAGAATTTTGACACGTTTAGAATAACACCATGTTGTATATTTGATTTTAAATGGTAATATTTTATGATAGATTTATTTCCACATTAGACCTCAACTTTTCTTCATTTCTATATACCCTCAACTTTTTCTTCATTTCTATATAGTCCATGTTTATAATGACTCCAGGTATTTGTAGAGGTTTTAGAAAAATGAATATGTTTCTTTTCTCACAATGAAAGCACCCTTTAACTGGGATAGTTTTGATACTAGTCAAAACTCCTAAAAGAATAATTTCTTGACCCATCCCTTCCCATTTCTGAAATTTCATTAAAAAATTTGCTAACAATGGAAAAGGTACTATTTAGCTAGAGATTATTTCTACGATAGCATATCATATAGATGATGCAAAAGTCAGGTGACAGAGTATTCTATTATTTTTTGCGTGTATTCTGTATTCCTATTTTGATGTGTTTTAACTAACATGTATGATAAGTATATTTCACTAGATATTCATCCACCATAGAAATATATGATCCAAAGCTACAAAAACAAAATCACAGGATTACATTAAACATTTATTTTATTCCTTTAGAAATAACAGACCATGCTTTATTGGAATACTATTTTTCAATTACTTTGTACTATTTACCAAATAATCAATAGCACATTAGCAATGCTATAAAGATTGTATAGTGATTCAAAATAAAGTGGCAACACACCTTCCATAAAAAGTATCAACA
>NW_006922191.1:919312-919949 GCF_000298275.1 Orycteropus afer afer | reverse complement strand
TTGGCAGTGTATTTTGCCTTTGATCTTTTCCGTATTCATGCGATTTCTGAGTAATATTCTAACCATATTTCAAAATCACTTTCTCTGGATTTTAGCTCATTAACTTTTCAACTTTGTCTATTGCTGTTTTCCATGAATTTCATTGTGTGTGTTGGCTCTTCCTTCACAGACTCTTTCTAAGATCGACTACAAGTAGAAATAGAAAGAGGTTTAGGCTTAGAGTAATGTGATTCCTATAGGAGCAGTTGCAATTTTCTTAATGATGTTGTTGTTTTTGTTAGGTACCGTCAGTTGGTTTCAACACATAGTGTGACCTTATGTATAACACAATAAAATGTTTTCTTGTCCTGTGTCATCCTAACAACTGTAGCTATGTTTGAGTTCATTGTTGCAGCCACTGTGTAAGGCATCTAAGGTTCTTCCTCATTTCTGCTGACCCTCTATTTTATCAATGTAATAGTCTTCTCCAGGGATTAATTCCTTCTGATTGCATTTCCAAAGGACATGAGACAAAGACTAACCATGCTTCCTTCTAATGGGTATTCTGGATGGACTTCTTCCAAGGCGCATTTGTTCATTCTTCTGGCAGTCCATATCACATTCAATATTCTTCATCAACATCATAATTCCAATGCAT
>NW_006922191.1:913427-917317 GCF_000298275.1 Orycteropus afer afer | reverse complement strand
GGGCAGTTGGAAAATATGGCCTTTGTGTTAGAAATGACTCTGGAGATCACAAGATAGAATGTTACAAGACCAACATTTTTTCATTGCAAATGGCTTTTTTCAATAACATAAACTGTGGCTATATACATGAACCTTGCCAGATGGATTACATAAGAATCAGATTGACTACATCTGTGGTAAGTTGTGATGGAGAAGCTCAATATCTTTAGCCAAGACAAGGCCAGGAGCTGATTTTGGAACAGACCATCAACTATTCATATACAAGTTCAAGTTGAAGCTGAAGCCAATTAAAAGAAGTCCATGAGAGCCAAAATATGACCTTGATTACATCCTACCTGAATTTAGAGAGCATCTGAAGAATAGATTTGGCACGTTGAACACCAATGACCAAAAACCAGATGAATTGTGGGATGATATCAAGAACATTACACATGAAGAAAGCAAAAGGCCATTAAAAGAAAGGATAGGAAGAAAAGAACAAAAAGAATGTTAGAAAAGACTCTAAAACTTGCTCTTGAATGAAGAGTAGCTAAAGCAAATGGAAAAAAAAGAAACAACAAGATAAAAGAGCTGAACAAAAATTTCAAAGAGCAGCTCAAGAAGACAAAGTCAATTATTATAATAAAATGAGCCAAGACCTAGACTTAGAAAACCAAGAGTTAAGAGCACACTTGGCATTTTTCAAGCTGAAAAACTGAAGAGAAAATTCAAGCCTCTAGCTGAAATATTGAAAGATTTTATGGGCAAAATATTGACTGATGCAAGAAACATCAAAAGAAGATGGAAGGAATACACAAAGTCACCATACCAAAAGGAATTGATTGATGTTCATCTATTTCCGGATGGGGCATATGATCAAGAACCAATGGTATTGAAGGAAGAAGTCAAACCTGCACTGAAGGAATTAGCAAAAAAAAAACAAAGTTCCAGGAATTGACAGAATACCCACTGAGATGTTTAAACAAATGGATACTGCGCTGGAGGCATTTATTCATCTATGCTAAGAAAATTGGAAAACAGCTACCAGGCCAACTGCTGAAAGAAATGCATATGTGTACCTATTCCAAAGAAAGGTAGTGTAACAGAATGTGGAAATTATTCAACCTTATCATTAATATCACACACAAGTAAAATCTTGCTGGAGATAATTCAAAAATGATAATTTAGCAATTTATTGATAGGGAACTTCCAGAAATGCAAGCTGGAGTCAGCAAAAGATATGGAATGAGAAGTATAATTGCTGGTGTTAGATGGATCTTGGCTGAAAGCAAAGAATACCAGAAAGATGTTTACTTGTGTTTTATTTACTGTGCAAAAGTATTCAATTATGTGGATCATAACAAATTATAGACAATATTGAGAAGAAAGGGGTATTCCAGAACACTTAGTTGTCATCATGAGGAGCCTGTACATAGACCCAGAGGCTGTCATTTGAACAAAACAAGGGGACACTGCATGGTTTAAAATCAGGAAGTGTGTCTATCAATGTTGTATCCTTTCACTATACTTAATCTGTATGCTGAACAAATAATTCTTAAAGCTGTACTAGATGAAGGTGAACACAGTATCAGATTTGGAGGAAGAATCATTAACAACCTGCAATATGCAGAGGATACAACCTTACTTGCTGAGAGTGAAGGTGACTTGGAGCACTTACTGAAGAAGATTAAAGACTACAGTCTGCAGTTTAGATTATACCCCAACATAATGAAAATTAAAATCCTCACAAATGGACCAATAAGTAACATCACCATAAACGGAGACAGATTGAAGTTGTCAAAGATATCATCAACAATCAACTCCAATGGAACCAGCAGTCAAGAAATCAGATGGCATGTTGCACAGGGCAAATCTGCTGCAAAAAAAAAACTTCTTTAAAATGCAAAAGAGCAAAGATTTCTCTTTGAAGACTAAGGTGTGCCTTACCCAAGCCATGGTATTTTCAAGCCTTGTATGCATATGGAGACAGAACAACGAATAAATAAGACTGGAGTAGAGTTGATGCTTTTGAGTTGTGATGTTGGCAAATACTTAAAGTACTGCCAGAAGAACAAATAAATCTGTCCTGGAAGTAGTGCAGCTGGGATGTTCCTAAGAAGCAAGGATGGCCAGACTTCATCTCACCTATTTTGGTCATGTTGTCAGAAGGGACCATTCCCTGCAGAAGGATATCAAACTTGGTAAAGTGCAGGGTCAATGAAAAGCAGGAAGGCCCCTCAAAAAGATGGATTGGCATGGTGACAGCCATGATGGGCTCAGGTGTAGCAAGAATTGTGAGGCTGGCACAGGACCAGGCAGTCTTTCATTCTAATGTGCATAAGATTGCTATGAGTTGGAGCTATCTTGAAGGAACCTAACAACAACAACAACAATGGTTATTAATTGGGAGCATTTCTTCATGTTTTTGTTAGCTGACTGAATGTCTTCTTTGTTGAAGTTTCTTTCATGTCCTCTACCCAGTTTTTAATTAGAATGTTTGTCTTTTTGCTATTGAAATGTTGAAGTTTTCTATACATTTTAGAGATTACTCCCTTGTTTGTCATGTCATTGCCAACATTTTTCCCTGTCTGTTATTTCTTTTTTTACTCTCTTAGCAAAATCTTTTGATTCACATAAAAGTTTAATTTTTAGGAGGTACCAATTGTCTATTTTGTCCTCTACTGTTTGTGTATCTTTAGTTATGCTTAATGGTGTATTTGTGCCATTTACTAGGACCTCTAAATTTGCCCTTTTTTTTTCTTTGATGATCTTCATGGTTTTAGGTTTTACATTTAGGTCTTTCATCCATCTTGAATTAGTTTTTGTATGTGGTGAGAGATATGAATCCTTGTTCATTTTTCTGAAAATAGATATCCAGTTTTGCCACCACTATTTGTTAAAGAGACTCTCTCTTCCCCCTTTAATTGGCTTTGGCCCTTTGCCAAAGACCAGCTGTTCACAGTGGATAGATTTACTTTTGGGTTCCTAATTTTGTTCCATTTCTCTATATATCTGTCATTTGACCAATACCAGGCAGTTTTGACTACTGTGGCTGTATAGGAGGTCTTGAGATTGGAGAGTGTGAGCCTTCCTGCTTTGTTATTCTTTAATCACACTTTGCTTATTCAGGGTATCTTTCCTTTCCATACAAATTTGGTGATTAGTTTTTCCATCTCTTTAAAGAATTATATAGAATCTGGATCAGGATTGTATTATAACTATAAATTGCTTTGGGTAGTATTATCATTCTCACAATATGAAGGCTTCCTATCCATGAGCATGGTATATTCTTCCATTTACGCAGGTCTTTTTTTTTTTGTTTCTTGTAGTAGCGTTCTGTGGTTTTCTTTGAAAAGAACTTTTGTGTCTCTGGTTAGATTTTTTCCTAAATACTTCATCTTTTGGGTGGCTATTGAAAATGGTATTATATCCTGATTTCATTTTCAGAGATTATTTATTATCAAAGAACAATGAATAAATAAGATTGATTTTTCTGTATATTGATCTTGTACCCTGCTGCTTTGCTGAACTCTTCTATTATTTTCCAGTAGTTTTCTTGTTGAGCCACTAGGATATTCTATGTATTACAATCATATCTTCTGCAAATAGAGATAGATTTACTTCTGCTTTACTATTGTGGTTGTTTTTATTTCCCTTTGTTGCCTTATTCCTCTGGCTAGGAGTTCCAACATAATATTGAATGTTATTTGTTGTTGTTGTTAAGTGCCGTCAAGTTGTTTCCGACTCATAGTGACCCCACTCACAGCAGAACAAAGCACTGCCCAATCCCGTGCCAGCCCCACAATCCCTGCTATACTTGAGCCCATCATCGGAGCCACCATATCAATCCATCTCCTTGAAGGCCTCCCCCTCTTTCATTGACCCTCCACCCTACCAAGCATGACATCCTT
>NW_006922191.1:886645-909132 GCF_000298275.1 Orycteropus afer afer | reverse complement strand
TATGCCAAGTTTTCTCTGAATGTTTGATAGAATTTGCAAGTGAAGCCATCTGAGGAAGGACTAATTTTGGGAGAGATTTTTGTATGAGCTCTTCAATTTCTTCTTTTATGATGTTGTTGTTGCTGTTTTTATGTGCTGTGGAGTCAGACCCTACTCATAGTGACTCCTCCTTGGGTTTCTGAGACAGTATCACTATGGAAGTAGATTGCCCCATCTTCCTTCTGAGGAGTGATAGGTTTTGTGATAGGTTTGATAAAATTTCCTGTTTAAAATTGTGTTAGTTTGGGTAGATAATGTGTTTCTTGAAATCTTTCCATTTCTTCTATATTTTCAAGTTTTACAGAATATAGTTCTTCATAGTATTCTGTTATTAACCTTTTTATTTCAGTAGGTTCTGTTGTGACATCACCCATTTCATTTCTTATTCATGTCATTGACATCATCTCCTTCTTTCACTTTGATAAATTTATCCATGCTTTCACAATATTAAACTCAAAAAGCAAAACTCACTGCCATTGAGTCATTTGCTGACTCATAGCAACACCTTTTTGTGTTTCCAAGGGGGGTATCTGTACAGAAATAGATGGCCCAATCTTCCTTCCAAGGAGTGGCTGGTAGGTTTGAACTTCCAGCCTTCTGGCTAGCAGCCAATGCCTTAGGCACTATGCCACCAAAGCTCCTTTGACAATATTATATAATAGTATTTATCATTTCAAAGAACCAAGTTATAATGCTTTATTTCATGGAGACCAGGAAAAAAGGCTCCTGGAATTGATGGAATTCAGATATTTCAACAAACAGATGCCCCACTAGAGGCACTCACTGGGTTATGCCAAGGGATTTGGGAAACAGCTACCTGGCCAACTGACTGGAAGAGACCCATATTTGTACCCATTCAAAGAAGGGTCATGCTACAGGATGTGGAAATTATTGAACAATATCATTAATATCATACGCAAGTTAAATCTTTCTGAAGATAATTCAAAACTGGTTGCAGCAGTATATTGACAGAGAACTTACAGAAATGCAAGTTGATTCAGAAGAGGATGGGGAATGAGGGATATCACTGTTGATGTCAGATGGATCTTGCCTCAAAGGAAAGAATACCAGAAAGTTGTTTACTTGTGTTTTATTAACAATGCAAAAGCATTTGATTATGTGGATCATAATAAATTGTGGATAACATTGAGAAAAATTGGAATTCCAGAACACTTGATTGTGCTCATGAGGAACCTGTACATAGACAAAGAGATTGTCATTTGAGCAGAACAAGGGGACACTACATAGTTTAAAATCAAGAAGGGAGTGTGTCAGGGTTGGATCATTTCACCATACTTATTCAATCTATATGCTGAGCAAATAATTTGAGAAGTCAGACTATATGAAGAAAAACATGGCATCAAGATTGTTGGGAGAATCATTAATAATCTGTCATGTGCTGATGACACAACTTTGCTGCTGAAAGTGTGGATGACCTGAAGCACTTACTTACTGATGAAGAGTGAAGAATACAGTCTGCAGTATGGATTACATCTCACTGTAAAGAAAATAAAATTCCTCACAACTGGACCTATAAGCAACATCATGATAAATAGAAAAAAGGTCGAAGTTGTCAAAGATTTCACATTGCTTGGTTCTACAATTGACACCAATGGAAGCATCAGTCAAAACATCAGATGACATATAGCACTGGGCAATTCAGCTGCAAAGGACCTCTTTCAAGCACTGAGGAGCAAAGATGTCTCCTTAAGGACTAAGGTGAATCTGACAGAAGCCATGATATCTTCAATCACCTCATATACATGTGAGAGTTTTACAATGAATAAAGAAGACCAGTGAAGAATTGATGCTTTTGAATCCTGGTGCTGGTGAAGAATGCTGAAAGTATCATAGACTGCTAAAAGAACTAACAAATCTGTCCTGGAGGAAGTGCAGCCAGAAAGCTCCTTAGAAGTGAGAATGGCCAGACTTTGACTCACCTACTTTGCTCATGTTATGAGAAGGGACCATTCCCTAGAGAAGGATGTTATACTTGATAAAGTGGAGGATGAAAGAGAGGAAAGCCCTCAATGAGATGGATTGACACAGTGGCTGTGGCAATGGGCTCAAGTATGGCAAGGATCAAGGAGCTGGAACAGGACTAGGTGGTGTTTTGTTCTGCTGTGCATAGTGTTGCTATGAATCAGAGATGACCTGATGACACCTAACAACAACAACAAGGATATAATTTATTTTTTTTTCAGACAAAACTATACTTTTGAACTTTATATTAGCATCATTGCTAAGAATTTTCTTTGTATCATATCTCAAGAAATACTCAAATATTAGGTTATATGTACCCTGGTATTTTAGGGTTACATAGATGGAAAACAAAACAGACAAAAAACAATGAACTTGTTTACTTGATGCAAATGATTTAGTATGGTGACACATATATCACCCACACATCCATGTAGATGTATTTAAAAACATACATAAAATCAAATTAGTTCATGCAATCTTAATAACAAACCTATCCATTTGATACTTCAATTACCAACATATTATTGAAGAGAAAATTGACTTCTATTTGCTGGAACATCCATCACCAATCTAGAAACTTGTGAGTGAAGGAGTCTTCAGATGGTTGCAGTTCAGAGGTGTCACATCTCTTCCATCTTTTTGGTTTTCCCCCTGAGGTTCCAGACATCATGAAGAGAGTAAAGCAACCCTGATGTTTTCTTTCTGAAATCTGGATCACAGACCATCTGAGCATAATACAGTGATTGTTGTTTACACCACAAAATTTAGAGTGCTTTCTTATGCTGCAATTGTAACTAAGAACCAAAGAGTTATTTAACATGATACAATCCCATAACTTAAATTTCAAGAATGACTCTTATGGACTCTGGTAAGATGGCAGACTAGGCAGATAAGCTACACAGACCCTCTTCATAAAATAAAAGAGAAACCAATTGGCAGAGATACAGAAGATAATCCTGGAGCCTGAGCTTTGAAAGGAAGTGCACAGAAGCGGATTAGGCACCAACTAGTGGAAAAACCTGAACAAAAACAACACCTAAGAATAGGCTCCATTTGCCAAGGATGGCAGAGACATATGAGAGATTGACAATAGGAAAGGAGACAGGTGCTGTGTGTATAAGTGCTGGCAACTAGCAAATAGAAGAGCACAACACAGTACCCTATTTATGTAGATAACATACAAAGAAAACAAAAATCATGGGCAAGTCACTCCAACATACAATCACCAATTAAAAATAAACACAAAAATGTCAATACCTTGGAGACAACTGAGCATCACAGTTCACACAAAGAAGCAAGACAAAGCAGGAGAAACAAGGGACCAGGACACAGACCCAAAACACATCCCTGAAGAAGATGCAGCATTGGAACTCCCTGATAAGGAATTCAAAAGAAATATTTTTGGGTACCTTCAACAAATTGAGAGAGAGATCAGTGAAAACACTGGCAAAATTCAGGAAAACACAGAGAAAACCCTAGAACCATTTTGAAAGACAATACAACAACAGAATGACAAAATAAATGAAAAATTAGAAATGATACAAAATCTACACACAGAAATCCAGAAGATTAATATTAAATTTCAGAAATAGATAACACATTGAGTAGAAATGAATCAATGAAAGACAGAATTAGTGAGATTGAAGGCAAATACCTCAATACTTCTTTGAAAAGGGATCAATCAGAAAAAAAGATCAAAACAAAATGAAGAAAGCCTAAGGTCCATGTGGAATACCATCAAAAGGAATAACCTACATGTCACTGGAATTCCAAAACAGGAAGAGACAAATAGAGACACAGAGAAAACTGTCAAGGATTTGTTGGAAGAGGATTTTCCTGGCATGATGAAAAATGAGAATATATCCATTGAAGAAGTCCAACAAACCCCAAACAGGATAAACCCCAAAAGAAAATCACTAAGACATATCATCAAACTCACCAAAACCAAAGACAAAGAAAGAATCCTGAAAACAGCAAAGGAAAAAGGAAAATTTACCTATAAGGGGCAACCAATAAGACTAACCTGGGATTTCTTGTCAGAAACCATGCAGGCGAGAAGACAATGGGATGGTATACATAAAGCCCTGAAAGAAAAAAAAAAAAAAATTCCAACCAAGAATTACATACCCAGCAAAATTGTCCCTCAAATATGATAGTGAAATTAGGAGATTTCCAGATAAGCAGAAAGTAAGGGAATTTGTTAAAACCAGACCAACCTTACAAGAGATGCTAAAGGGAGTCCTTTGGACAGAGAACGAACAACAGCAAACAACAACTTACCATTAACACACATGATGACATAACCCAGAAACCAATCCAGTTATAGAAGTATCCAAAGTAAATAAGTCTACAAGATTGTAAATGTGGAATCAGAGACATCAATTGACAGATGAGGACAACTACAAACCAAAAAGAGGGAAAAAATTGTGTAGTTACAGAACTTCTAAAGGGTTGGAAAGTCAAGACAACTACGAGATAGAACAGACTGTTCTAAACTTGGGAAGAAACTCACAGGATAACCTCAAAGAAAAAATCATAAACCTTCACATCAAAATAAAAAAGAGTACCAGCACAAATATTTAGTAAATACTAAAATAATAGCAATGAAGGAAGTGATAACACGATTCATAAACAAAATGATCTCAGCACAGAGAACAAGATGTATCTCTAAAATGTATAGAAAACTCCACCACCTCAACAAAAAGATTAACAATCCAATTAAAAAATGGGCAGAAGACATGAAGAGGCACTTCACCAAAGAGGATATTCAGGCGGCCAGCAAATACATGAAGAAATGCTCATGATCATTAGCCATCAGAGAGATGCGAATCAAAACAAAAATGAGATACCATCTCACCCCAGTACTAATGGTAAAGTTCAACAAGACAGAAAATAGCAAATGCTGGCAAGGATGTAGAGAGATTGGGACTCTTGTACACTGTTGGTTGTTGTTGTTGTTGTTGTTATGTGCCGTCGAGGTGGACCTGACTCATAATGACCCCTCCTTGGGTTTCCAAGGCAGTATCACTATGGTAGTAGATTGCCTCATTTTCCTTCCGAGGAGTAGCTGGCGGGTTTGAACCGGCAGCCTTCTGGTTAGCAGTCAAGTGCCTTAGGCACAATGCTACCAGAGCTTCCAACACTGCTGATGGGACTGTAAAATTATACAACCTCTGTGGAAAACAGTGTGGCAATTCCTTAAAAAGCTAGAATTAGAAATGCCATTTGAGCCAGCAATCCTGTTACTAGGTATATATCCTAAAGAAGTGAGAGCTAGGACAAGAACAGATATATGCACAATTCAATTCTACTATACACAAATTATATTTCAATAGAATGAATTTAAAAATAAAAAAGAGAATGACTCTCATGGAGTATTAGGCAGACATTTTCTTCCCAGTAACACTTTGAAAGCCGTGGTAGCCTGAGAAAGGGAATTGAGCATAAGAGCATCATTCAAAAAGTAGTGTTTCTAAAACTTAAGAAAGTTTAGGCTCATTTGTGTTAGACATAAGGCTCTAAAAACAATCAGGCACATAGGGTCTAGTTTTAGGAAGATAGGAAATATAAAATAACCAAGGATAAAGATGAGCAAAATAACAGAAATGATAAATAGTAAAGTTAGTCCAAATAACTGACAAAAGTATAGCCTAATGTTGTTGTTGTTGTTATGTGCTGTAGAGTCAGACAGGACCCATAGCCACCCTTCCTTGGGTTGCCGAGGCAGTATCACTAAGGAAGTAGATTGCCCAACCTTCCTTCCGAGGAGTGGCTGGGTGGGTTTGAACCTCCAGCCTTCTGGTTAGCAGTCAAGTGCCTTAGGCACTATGCTACCAGATCTATCCTAATAGTTTCTTCTTTTTTTTAATGATCAATTAAGAGAAGGGGAACAGCAGTTAAAACTCTTGACTATGAAACATGATGGATAATACCCTAATAACAAAATTCTTGAAGTTCACATGAATTCCAAATGTCTATACTTGCTTATGTACTGTTGAAGCTTTGCATTGTTGCCTTGCTTTGAGTAGGCTGTTAAAATTCTTCTTGTTATTGTTGTGTGCTATTGAGTTGGCCCCGACTCATAGCGACCCCTCCTTGGGTTTCTGAGGCAGTATCACTACAGAAGTAGATTGCCCTATCTTCCTTCTGAGGAGTGGCTGATGGGTTTGAACTGCCAGCCTTCTGGTTAGCAGTCAAATGCCTTAGGCACTATGCTACCAGAGCTCCTAAAATTCTTTGTAGAACCTCTATTGTAGGGATAGGTAAGTTATTAACAATGACATAATTTTGTCTTACCATTTCTTTCTTACAAAATGAAGTAACAAGTTACCATTACTATGCTTGAATAATTCATAAAAATGAAAATGGATGGTGTGTACAGGCACACTTACAAAAAAAATTAAACAAAAAAAGGTACATTTTTTATCATTTCTCAGCTTTTCAGAAAGTTTCCAGCAGCCTTCTGGTCATCTATAGACCTTGTCTAAGAGCACCATGTGCTGGTCCAGAGCAGACCAGGCCACGGAGGGTTACTTTTTGATTTTGTGTGGCTTCGTCTTTCCTTCTCCATCTAAGTCTTTCCTGCCAGTTAGACAGGATTTCAAATCAGAAAATGCCCAGGGCTAGAAGAGGATTCCTGGTGCAGATCTCTTGGCAGCACATTACAGAGGAGCTGTTGGCAGTGCCCTTATGCCTCCACACAACCACTATTCCCTCATTGTGTTGGCACTGCATTAATTTCCAGGATTTAATCTGTGGAACAGAAGAGCTTGGGGGCTTTCTAAAGCTTCTGCATTTTCCTGTTTGAGAACTATTGTGAGAAGAAGTTGCCCATTTCCATGCTTTATTCTTCTTGTAATAGATTTGGAAATAACTGGGACATTCAGAAGCAGTCCTAGGGAATCTGCAATTTCTTTTGTAGAGTTCTGATAATGCCTTGGCTAATCATTCAGCAAAATCTAAGCCAAACAAGAAGCAGTGGGCTGACAAAATCAGAGGAAGGCACCTTAAAACCTTTCACCTTTGAGTCCATTCCGATTCATGGTAACTCTGTAGTACAGAGTGGATCTGCCTCCCCGGGATTTCCAAGTCTGTAAATCTTTATGAAGCAGGCTTCCAAACGGTACTCCTGCAGAGCAACTGGTGGATTTGAACTGCCAACCTTCTCGTTAGCAGCTGAATAATTTAACTATTGAGCCACGAAGTTTCCTTGGAAGACATTTTTGCTCTTTTATTTTTTTCCACATTTTATTGTGATTTGAGTGAAAGTTTACCGAATAAATTCATTTTCCAATCAACTGTTCATACATGTTCTGTTTCGTGACATTAAATGCAGTCCTCACAATGTAACAGCACTCTTTCCACTTCCTTCCTTAGGTTATCATTTCTATTTGTCCTTCTCTCTTGGGCATTCCTGCCTTCTGAGCTTTATCCCTGGGCAAATGCTGCCCTTTTGGTCTCATATGTTTGATTGTTCTATGGAGTTCAGACCTCCCTCATGTTATTATTCACCCCATTGTCCTGTCTATTGTTTACTGAAAGGAGAGCACAGGGATGAGCATAGTCTCTGTCTTTCCATCAGTCTCTATCAGACTAGTAAGCCTGGTCTTTTTTATTATTTTGAGATTTTTTTTTTATTATTATTCCCCACATTTTTATCCTACTCTTTTTAGTATCCTCTTGTGTGAGCTCTTTCAGAGTGGTTGACAATGGTAACCAGGAACCATCTAGTTCTTCTGGTCTCAGGGTCATGGATGCTGAGGTTAACATGGCCCACTAGTCCCTTGGATTAATTGTTTCCATGGATCTTTGATTTTCTTCACCCCTTTGCTCCATATGAGAAGAGACACTAGTTACATCTTAGCCACTCACAAGTTTTTAAGACCCAAGTTGCAAATCACCAGTGTGGGATGTCGAACATTGTCTCTATTGACTACATTATGGTGATTGATCTTCATGTCCCCTGCAACCTTCAGGCCCTGAGCCTGCAGGCCCCGTGACTTATTCTTTCAAGAAGTTTGATTATCCCTAAGAAATATTCATAACTTTGCCCTTCTACTATATACATGGATACTTTTACAAATACATACGGAGAAATATCATCTACCAAACTTATTTGTGGTTGTGGATATAGTCCCCTTGGCCGACACATAGCTGAACATCTTGCTATCCATCTACACATCCACTTGTAGATTAATGTATATTATCACTGGTAATGCAGGATTGTGTACCTAGTACTGTTGTTGCTGTTATGTGCCGTCGAGTTGGCCCCAACTCATAGCGACCCCTCCTTGGGTTTCCGAGGCAGTATCACTACGGAAGTAGGATTGCCCAACCTTCCTTCCAAGGAGTGGCTGGTGGATTTGAACCGCCAGCCATCTGGTTAGCAGGCAAGTGTCTTAGCCACTATGCTACCAGAGTACCTAGTACTATTTGCCTTTATTATCTGTAACTGGTGCACCTCTCTCTGTCTTCCTTTTCTTTAGTGATATTGTGCTGGTTACTCCCTTTTTGTGCATTTCCTTTCCCTTCGCTATAATTTCTACATGTTTCTTTTCTAGTTAGGAATTTTCTCTCCTCTCCCCTCCCATTCCCTGTAACCATCAAAGAAAGTTTCTTTCCATGTATAAACTTTTCCTTGATGTTTTTATTACAGTGGACTCATACAATATTTGTCCTTTTGTGGCTGACGTTTTCCACTCAGCATGATGTCCCAGGTTCGTCCATTTTATGGGATGTTTTCCAGATTCTTAACACTGCATACTATTCCATTGTGTGTGTGTCCCATAAATTGTTTATCCATTCATCCACTGAAGGACACTTTGGTTTTCATCTCTTTGTTATTGTGAATAGATATATGCATGACTGTGCATGTATTTGTTTGTGTCATGACTGTCACTTCTTTAAGATATGTAACTATTAGTGGGATTACTGGATCAAAATATACCATTTTACAGGCCCACCAGCAGTGTGTGAGAGTTCAAGTCTCTCTACGTCCTTGCCAGCATTTGTTGTTTTCTGTCTTGTTGAACTTTGTTATTATTGCTTGGGTGACATGGTATCTTATTGTTGTTTTCATTTATATCTCTCTAATTAGCCATTTGTTGTTGTTGTTATGTGCCCTCCAGTTGGCCCCGACTCATAGCGACCCCTCCTTGGGTTTCTGAGGCAATATCACTACGGAAATAAATTGCCTAACCTTCCTTCCGAGGACTGGCTGGTGGGTTTGAACCGCCAGCCTTCTGGTTAGCAGTCAAGTGCCTTAGGCACTACGCTACTAGAGCTCCCAATTAGCCATTAGAGAGATGCAAATGAAAACAGTAAGATATCATGTCACCCATACAATTATAGTGAAGTTACATTAAGGAGTTCTGGTGGCGTAATGCCTAAGGCATTTGACTGTTAACCAGAAGGTTCAAACCCAACAGCCACTCCATGGAAGGAAGACTGGGCAATCTACTTCTGTAAATATTTACTGCCTCAGAAAACCAAAGGGAGTCACCATGGGTCGGAATCAACTTGATGGCAGTGATTTTGGGATGTTTTTTCGTTTAATGGCTAATTATTATGAGCATTTACATTTGTTGAATATATTCTTTGGTGAAGTGTCTTTTCACATCCTCTGTCCATTTTGTAATTGGATTGTTTGCTTTTTGTTGTTGAGCTGTTGAAATTGTCCATAAATTTTAGAGATAAGTCCCTTGTCAGATGTGTCATTGCCCATTATCTTTTCCTAATCTGTAGTTCATCTTTTTTGCTCTTTTGGAAAAGTCTTGATGCACATAAGAATTTAATTTTAAGAAGATCTTATCATCTAGTTTATCTTCTGCTGTTTTTGCATTTTTAGTTATGTCTGATAGTCTGTTTATGCCATAAACTAGGACCTCTAAATTTGTCCCCCTTTTTTTTTTTAATTTGATGATCTTTGTAGTTTTAGGTTTCACATTTAGGTCTTTGATCCATCTTGAGTTAGTTCTTGTATATGGTGTGAGGTATGGATTTTGTTACATTTTTCTCTAAATGAATATTTAGTTCTGCCAAAACCATGTGTTTGAGAGACTGTGTTTACTCCATTTAATGGATTTTGGTCCTTTGTCAAAGATTAGCTGTCCATAGGTGGATGGATTTACTTGTGGTTCATCAATTCTGTTCCATTACTCTCTCCTTTCACCAATACCAAGCTGTTTTGACTACCATAGCTGTAGAATAGGTTCTGAGAGTGGGAAGTGTGATATCCTACTTTGTTCTTCTTCAGTACTGCTTTGCTTATGCCAAGTCTCTTTCCTTTCCATATAAAGTTAGCAATTTGTTTTTTCACATCCTTAAAGAAAGTTTATGGAATTCAGATCAGGATTGCATTGTATCTATAGATTGCTTTGGTTAGTAGACATTTTCACAATGTTCAGTCTTCCTATCCATGAGTATATTATGTTCTTCCATTTTTGTAGGACTGTTTTAGTTTCTTGGAGTAGTGTTTTGTAGGTTATCCCCCCCACCATAGGTCTTTTGACTTTCTGGCTAGATTTATTCTTAAATATTTTATGTTTTTTAAAAGTAACAATTGTAAATGGTATTGTTTTACTTATTTCCTTTTCAGAGTTCTCTTTGTTGATTTAGAGGAATCTGACTGATATTTTATATTTATCTTGTACTCTGCACTTAACTGAATCTTTCAGTTAGTTCCAGTAGTTTTCATGCTGAATTTCTGGGGTTGTCTATGAATGAGATCATATCACCTGTAAATAGGGATCATTTTACTTCTTCTTTACCAATTTGGATGTCTTTTGTTTATCTTTCTTGCCTTATTGCCCTGGCTAAGACTTCCAGTACAATGCTGAATAGGAGTGGTAATAAAGGCATTCTTGTCTGATTCCATTTGCAAGGGGAATTCTTTCAGTCTCCCTCCATCAAGAATAATGCTGCTTGTCAGATTTGCATACATTCCCTTAACTATATTGAGGAATTTCCCTTCTATTCCTATTTTGCTGAGCATGCTTATCAAAAATGGGTGTTGAATTTTATCAAATGTCTTTTCTGCATTGAATGATATGATGATGTGGCTCTTTGCCTTTGTTTTACTTATGTAGTGGATTACATCACTTGTTTTTCTAATGTTGAACCACCCTTGCATACCTGGTATGAATTACACTTGGTTGTGATGTATTATTTTTCTGACATAGTGTAGGGTTCTGTTGGCTAGGATTTTTTGAAGATTTCTGTGTCTCTTTTAATGAGTGATATTGATTTGTATTTTCTTTTTCAGTAATGTCTTTGCCTGGCTTTGGTATCTGGCTTATACTCAATTCGAAAAATGAACTTGAGAGTATTTCATTCTTTTCTATGTTTTGGGATTTTTTAGTAGAATTGGTGTCAGCTCTTCTTTGAATGTTTGGTAGAATTCTCCAGTGAAGCTAACTGGGCCAAGACTTCTTTTTGTTGGAATTTTTAGTTTCTGTTTAATATCTTCTTTTATTATGACTCTTTTCAAATTTTCTACCTCAGTCTGTGTTCATTTTGATAGATTATGTATTTCTAGAAATTTCTCCATTTCTTCTAAGTTTTCAAATTTGTTACACTTCAACTCTTCATAGTATTTTGTTACCTATTTTATATCAGTTGTTTCAGTTGTGAAATCATCCATTTCATTTCTTAGTTGTATTATTTGCTATTCTTTCTTTTCCTTAGTTAAAATTGTCATTGCTTTATAAATTTTGTTAATTTTTTTAAGAGCCAACTTCTAGTCTTGTTGAGTCTTTCTATTGTTTTTCTGTTGTCTATTTCATTTATTTCAGCTCTAATCTTTATTTTTTCCCTTTTATTTCTGGAAAGTATAGGTGTTTTTGCTGCTCTTTTTCTAATTGTAGTAGTTGTTAGGTTATGATATTGGTTTATATTCTTTCTTCTTTTTTTGATGTATACATTTATGGCTGTAAATTGACCTCCTAGGACTGCTTTTTCTGTGTCCCAAAGGTTTAGGTATGTTGTATTTTCATTTTTGATTGCTTTCAGATTTTTTTTTTTTTATTTCACATTTTATTTCTCTATTAACCAGTAGTTTTTAAGCAAAATGTTTCTCAATTTTCATGTATTTGATTTTCTTCCCTTATCTTCCTATTGTGGATTTCTAATTTTATAGGATTTTGATCCAAGAAGATGATTTGTAGTGTTTTGATGTTTTTAAATTTATTGAGGCTTGTTTTCTGGCCTAACATATGATCTTTTCTGGAGAAGGATCTGAAAAATAACGTTATTGCATTTTATCTGGGTGGTGTGTCCTGACTATGTTTATGAAGTCAACTTGGTTGATTACGTTGTTGATTTCAGTATATTTTATGGAGTTTCTAGTTCTATCTTTCATCAAAAGTGGTATTTTAAAGTTCCCTATCTTTACTGTGGAGTTGTCTATTCTGTTTCAATTATGTTAATGTTTGCTTCATATATTTTGGGACTTTTCATTGGGTGCAATGATATTTATTATGTTTTTTTTTTTTTTGCTGGACTGAACTTTAATCTTTATATAATGCCCTTTCTTTTTCCTTATGTTGGTTTTTGTATTGAAGTGTACTTGTTAAAAAAATTGATATTGCCACTCTTGCTCTTTTTTGCTTGCCATTGGTTGGTTGGTATGTGCCGTCGAGTGGGACCCGACTCATAGCGACCCCTCCTTGGGTTTCCGAGGCAGTATCACTATGGAAGTAGATTTCCCCATCTTTTGTCCGAGGAGTAGCTGGTGAGTTTGAACCACCAGCCTTCTGGTTCACAGTCAAGTGCCTTAGGCACTATGCTACCAGAGTCTCCTTGCTTGATATAATTTTACCATTCTTTGGTTTTAAATTTCTTGCTATCTTTGTGTCTAAGGTAAATCTCTTGTAGGTATTATGTTGATGGGTCCTAGTTTCCATCCATTCTGCCACACTTTTTCTCTTGACTGGTCCATTTAATCCATTCACATCTAGTGTAAATCATTATGTTGTTGTTGTTGTTATGTGCCGTCGAGTCATACCTGACTCATAGCGACCCCGAGGCAGTATCACTACCCCTCCTTGGGTTTCCGAGGCAGTATCACTACAGAAGTAGGATTGCCCAACCTTCCTTATAGGTATGAATTTACTATTATCATTCTTTTATGTTTTTATTGTGGTGTTCGTAATTTTACCTGCCAACTTTAGCTCTTTTAAATCATCCATTCTTACTTATTCCTCTCCTCCAAACATTCAAGTAACTGATAAGCTTTCTGAATAATGGGGAAAAAAATACCTCACTGCCATCATGTGCATTCTGACTCATAACACCCCTATAGACAGGGCAGAACTGCCCACTAACATTGCCAAGGCTATAAATCTTTACAGATCCAGACTACCTCATCTTTCTGCAGTTGAGAAGCTGGTGGTTCAAACTGTTGACTTTTTGACTAACAGTTGATTATCTTAACCACTATGCCACCAGAGCCCCTTAGTCTTTCTGAATACTGATTGCAAAAGGCATACTGAAAATTAGCTCTAAAAGAACATTAGAGTCTACTCACTTCATATTACAACAGGAGAAAATAGAGGCTTTGTCTCAAAAGTGAAAGAACATCTTTAAGCTTACAAAGATACTAGCAAGTCTGGAAAACAGCGTTCCTCACTCTGGGTTCTCATACTGCATTCTCATCCCAAATTATAGTTAATAACATCACTATTAAGGAATACAGCTAGAATACTCCTTAAAAGTAAGAATGACCAGATATCTCACTTAGTTTGATCATGTTATCAGAAGGGGCAGCCCCTGGAGAAGGATGTCATACTTGGTAAAGTAGAGGGTCAGTGAAAAAGAAAAATGCCCTCAACCAGATGGATTGACACAGTGGCTTCAACAATAGGCTCAAGCATAGCAAGGATTGTGAGGGTGGTGTAGGATCAGGCGGTGTTTCATTTTGTTGTAAATGGGGTCACTGTGAATGGGAGGCAACTCAATGCCACCTAACAGCAAAATCAAAGAGTTAAGGTTTACTCTACAATTAATGTGGGTGGAGTCACTCTCTGTACTATTTTTTTGCAGCATTGCACAAAAAATTAGTATATTGAATACTGGTCTTATTTTGCCAGATACTTACAATGACATTATTCATGATCAGTATTATGATTAGTCTTCAATAATAATAATAATTAATGCATCAGGCACTTTATTAAACATTCATGTTTATCATTTCATTTAATCCTCAAAAGAACCTTAAAAAGATATAGTACTGATAGTTAAATTTAAAGCTGAAGAAACTGAGACACAAAACCTAAGAAGTCACTGAAGCCACAAATGTAGAAACGCTGCAGAGAATTCTAACTCAGCTTCTTTTGACAGGAGCTTGCACCTTTGCCTTATCATTGCCTATGCTTGAAATATCACATTCCTGTAGATTCTCTGCCAATTTACTAAAAACTTTGTGGTAGTCAAGGTTATGTATCCTTTTGCCTGGGCCTGGTTTTGAGTGGCTGGGCAGCTGGTTATAGTTTTTTTTTCCCATGATGAGACTGGCAATCAGCTCCATGGTGGAATCTGCCACAAACAGCTGAGTAGCTGCTTTAGGGATGTGGTCTGCTTCCAGTATACAAGGAGAAGTTTTGGGAATTGTCTGCAACTTTTGGCACACTTAAACCCTGTATGTAGCTGAGTCTTCATTTAGCAGCCTGTCATGTTTCCTGCCGATCTTGGCATTGTCTCTGGACTTGAATGAACTAATGGTCTGTGTTGTTTGGTAATAATGGGTGAGTGCCTTTTTATTTGTCAAATTTGGATTTATCAGCCTCAGCAACCAGCAGCTGTCTGAGTTAAGAAAAGCCTCCAGCTTCAGTGGGGTGGGAGCAAGAGTCAAATCTGAAGCCCAAGATTGAGAGGCTTTCATCCAGGCCCTGGAGCTTGGCACTTTGAACTTGGACTTCTGGCCTCCAAAACTGTTAGAGAGTAAACTCTTGTTTGTTAAAGCCATCCGCCTGTGGTATTTCTGTTAGAGCAACACAAAATACCCAAAACAAAGTATGAATTCAGAAACCCAAGTAAACATTAGAAGATATATTCTGCTTCAAGACAGTGTTACAAAAAAGTAATGTTGTAAATTTATTTGAAAATATTTCAATGCATTATTACAAAATCTATCACATGGGGTAAGTTCTACATAAGCAACACATCTCAAGAAATGTACTAAGCCATTCTTCCTTTGCCAGAATAAGTAAAAAAGAAACTGTGTTTGAAAGTGATAGAAAGAGGCTCTTCTAAATCATGATCATAATCTATATTTTCTCTACATCAGAGGTAAATAGGTCAGTAACCTCTGAGGCTCAGAAAGTTTGATTTGTTTTTATTTGTTTTTGTCATTAAGAATTCAATAAGAGGATGGTGCATATAAAATAGTAGAGTGCCTGGAATGTTTTAAGTATTAAATAAATGTTAGCTATTATCACTATTAGAATTCTACCTTCAATTATACTCCTTCTGTTTATTTCTCACAACTCCAAATGGTTTTAATTTTTGTTTCTTTGCTTGTCGTCACTAGTCCATTGAAAATCACTCTAAAAGTAGCCACTTCTCTTTGTTAGGTGTAGTTGAGTAGGATGGTAACTCATGAGAACCCATGCACAACTAGTTAGGACCATTACAATCCATAGTGTTTTAATTGGCTAATTTTCACAAGTAGATTGCCAAGGCTTTCTTCCTGGTCTGACGTGGAAACTCCTCTGAAATTTCATAACACACAAGCCTCCACTGACAGATGAGTGTGAGGCAATTCTTGAGATGTATACTCTCTATTTTAGAGCCCTCAAAATTTTAAAATATCTGAGTTTGAGTTGTCAGAACGTATATTCAAATTGAATTTGCCTGTGTCAGATTTGGGCACATGTACTGGAAATTGTTGTTGTTATATGCCATCAAGTCTGACCTGACTCATAGCGAGCCCTCCTTGGGTTTCCGAGGCAGTATCTCTATGGAAGTAGATTGCCCCATCTTCCTTCCAAGGAGTGGCTGGTGGGTTTGAACCAGCAGCCTTCTGGTTAGCAGTCAAGTGCCTTAGGCACTATGCTACCAGAGCTCCTGTACTGGAAATAGGTCATCATTAGAAGTTATTCACATTAGAGAAGGTACTAGAAGAGCTATAATATAGGAGACAGTTGAGTAAGGACCATTTAGTAACTTATGAGGCCAAACTTAAAATAATTTAAGGAGAAAAACAAAGTGAATCAATTTGCTTAACCAGGTAAAAAGCCAGAGGTAAATTTGGATAAATCTGGAGGTTCAGACAGTGTTATTAGGAGTCTTTTTTCTCTTCTGTTTCTCATATTTAGTTATTGTGGTTGTTGTTAGGTACCATCAAATCAGCTCCAATTCCTAGTGACCCAGTGTGCAATAGGACAAAACACTGTCCGGTCCTGCACCATCCTCACAGTCTCTGCTGTGCTTCAACCCACTGCTGCAGCCACTGTGTCAGTCCAGCTTGTGAGGGTCTTCCCCTTTTCCACTGATCCTCTACTTTACCAAGCATGACATCCTTCTCTAGCAATTGGTCCCTTCTGACAACACAATTGAAATAAGTGAGAGGAATTTTGGCTTTTCTCTCTTCCAAGGAGTATTCCAGCTGCACTACTTCCAGGACCATTTTTCCATTCTTCTGACTGTCCATGGTATTTTCAGTATTCTCTGCCAACATCAGGATTGGAGGAAGAATCATTAACAACCTGAGATGCTGATGATACAACTTTCTAGCTTAAAGTGAGGATGACCTGAGGAATTTACTGATGAAGATTGAAAAATACAGTCTGTGGTATGGATTACATCACAATATAAAGAAAACAAAAATCCTCAAACTGGACCAATAAGAAGCATCATGATAAATGGAGAAAAGATTGAGGCTGTCAAATAATTTGCATTGTTTGGTTCTACAATTGATGCCAATGGAAGCAGCAGTCAGGACATTAGACGACGTGTAGCACTGGGCAAGTTGGCCACGAAGGAACTGTTTCAAGTGCTGAGGAGCAAGGATGTCTCCTTGAGGACTAAGGTGTGCCTGACACAAGCCATGATATTTCCAGTCGCCTCGTATGCATGTGAGTGCTGGACAATGAATAAGGAAGACCGAAGAAGAGTTGATGCTTTTGAGTTGTGGTGCTGGCGGAGAATGCTGAAAGTACCGTGGACTGCTGAAAGAACTAACAGATCTATCCTGGAGGAAGTGCAGCTGAAATGTTCCTTGGAAGCAAGAATGGCCAGACTTCATCTCACCTACTTTGGACATGTTGTCAGAGGGACCATTACCTGGAGAAGGATGTCATGCTTGGTAAGATGTAGGGTCAATGAAAGAGGGGAAGGCCTTCAATGAGATGAATTGACATGGTGGCTGAAACAATGGGTTCAAGTATAGCAAGGATTACAGAGCTGGTGTGGGATGGGGTGATATTTCATTCTGCTGTGCATGGGGTCTCTATGAGTCGGAAATATGACTCAATGGCACCTAACAAAAACAACCACCAACATCACAATTCAAAGGGATCAATTTTTCTTCATTCTTCATTCTTCCTTATTCATTGTCCATATCTGGTAAACTCTGCTCTTTTTGTATTTGAATTAATCATTCCTTACTGCAAACAATTTTACCATGAAGTATGACAAGATGATGGCAGGAATATCTGAGTTAATATCTTCTCAGGCCTGGTCAGGGGGTGGTGATAGTCTTTTCCAAAAAAATCTGGCAGAACAAACAAATGAACAGGAACAAACAAACAAATGAACACAAACAAACATAAGAAAGAGCGGCATAAACTCATTTGATTAAATTACATGGACAAAGTTTGTGGTCTTCTGAGGAGTTACACTCACCTGGGACTGAAGAATGAGCTGTTGTCATGTCCAATCCTACTCATGATGATCCCATCTATGCAGTGTATAACTGCTCCAAAGGGGTTTTAAGTGACCTGCTAGAAGCAGAATACCTGACCTGTCTTCCAAGATGCCTCTGAGTAGGTTAGAACTTTCAATCATTTTGCCAGCAAGCAAGCATTTAACCATTTGTGCAATTCAGAAACTCCTGAGCTCCTGTGGTCAAAACCCTATCTAAATAACATAGCATAGGAAAAGGCATTCAGAGCACAAATACAATTAAAAGAAGAAGAAGAAGAAAGATTAGAAGGCTGGCTTTGTTGTTGTTGTTGTTAGGTGCCATCAAGTCATCTCTGACTCATAGCGACCCCATTAACAGCAGAACAAAACACTGCTTCATCCTGGGCCAGCTCCATGATCCTTGCTATACCTGAGCCCATTGTTGTAGCCACTGTGTCAATTCATCTTGTTGAGGGCCTTCCCCTCTTTCCCTGACCCTCCACTGTACCAAGCATGATATCCTTCTCCAGGGAATGGTTCCTTTTTACAACATGACCGAAGTAGGTGAGATGAAGTCTGGCCATTCTTGCTTCTAAGA
The DNA here is from genome assembly GCF_000298275.1 of Orycteropus afer afer. Classification (NCBI taxonomy): domain Eukaryota; kingdom Metazoa; phylum Chordata; class Mammalia; order Tubulidentata; family Orycteropodidae; genus Orycteropus; species Orycteropus afer. Next base: position 890,672 of record NW_006922191.1, on the reverse strand, counting down.
AACATTCCAGCTGCACTTCTTCCAGGACAGATTAGTTCTTTTAAGCAGTCCATGGTACTTTCAGCATTCTTTGCCAGCTCTGCAACTCAAAAGCATTGACTCTTTTTAATTCTTCATTATTCATTGTCCTGCTCTCTCATGCATATGAGTCAATTGAAAATAATATGGCTTGTGTCAGGTGCACCTTAGTCATCAAGGAGATATCTTTGCTCTTCAGCACTTTAGAGAAGTCTTTTGCAGCCAATTTGCCCAATGCTATACATCATCTGTTGCCCTGACTGCTGCTTCCATCAGTGTTGATTGTAGAACCAAGTAATATGAAGTCTTTGACAACTTTAATCTTTCCTCCATTTATCATGATGCTGCTTATAGGTCCAGTTGTGAGAATTTTTGTTCTCTATATATTGAGGTGTAATCCATACTGCAGGCTGTATTCTCCAGTCTTCTTCAGTAAGTGCCTCAAGTCATCCTCACTTTCAGCAAGCAAAGTTGTGTAGTCAGCATATTGCCGGTTGTTAATGAGTCTTCCTCCAATCCTGATGCCACTTTCTTCTTTATGTAGTCCAGCTTCTTGGATTATTTGCACAGCATGCAGACTGAATAAGTATGGTGAAAGCATATAACCCTGACACACTGCCTTCCTGATTTTAAACTATGCAGTGTCCTGGTCTATGTACAGGTCCCTCAAGAGTACAATTAAGTGTTCTAGAATTTCCATTTTTCTCAATGTTATCCATAATTTGTTATGACCCACACAATCAAATACTTTTGCATAGTCAATAAAACACAAGTAACCATCTTTCTGGTGTTCTTTGCTTTGAGCCAAAATCCATCTGACATCAGCAGTGATATCCCTTGTTCCACATCCTCTTCTGAATCTGGCTTACACCTCTAGAAGTTCTCTATCAATATACTGCTGCAAATCTTTTTTAATTATCTTCAGTAAGATTTTACTTGTGTGTGATATTGATGATATTGTTCATGACAGTTCAGTTTGTGTGTCAACTTGGCTGGACCTTGTTGAGTGCCTGGGCAGCTGGATGTAGCATTCCCCATGATGAGCCTGGTAATTAACTCCATGGTGGAATCTACTGTGAGCAGCTGAGGAGCTGCCTTAGGGAATGTGGTCTGCTTCCTGTATTTAAGCAGAAGCCTTGGGGAACGTTCTCTAGCTTATGGAATACTCGGACTCTGCATGTAGCCAAGTCGTTGTTCAGCAGCCTGCCATGCTGTGCCGACCTTAGGACTTACAATGGACTTAAGTTAATGGCCTGCCCTGTGGTTTGGTAACATTAGAACTGTGCCTTTTTACTTGTTAACCTTGGGTTTATCAGCCTCAGCAGCCAGCAACTGTCTGAGTAAAGAAACACCTCTAGCTCCAGTGGGCTGGGAGCAGGAGGCAGAGCTGGACCCCAAGGTTAAGGGGCTTTTACCCAGCTTCTAGAGCCTGGCACTTTGAACTTGGACTTCAAACCTCCAAAATGTGAGATAATAAACTCCTGTTTCTTAAGTCCTCCCATTTGTGGTTTATATTCTTGTTAGAGCGGCACTAGGTAACCAGAACTTTATTCAATAATTTCCACATCTGTGGGATCACCTTTCTTTGGAATGGGTACAAATATGGATCTTTTCCAATCACTCGGCCAGGCAGCTATCTTCCAAATCTCCTGGTGTAGCCTAGTGAGTGCCTCAAGTGGGGCATCTGTTTTTTGAAACATGTCAGGCTGGCTTGGGAGGCAGCAAAAAGTACATGCAGAAAATTTGCTAGAGAATTCAATGGCCAAAAAGATCTCAAGGTCACGTGATAAGAACTTAGTTCCTGAATGACTTCTTGACATAGTACTCTCCTGCTGACTGAGCAGTGACTGGATCTTTACGTGACTGAAAAATAAATTTTCATTGTGTTGAACACTGAGGGATTGAGATTGATGAATGATAGTCTCTTCTGATTAATACAGCCTGTTGCAAATGTTGTTTTTAGAAACTGTTGAGTTGGTTCCAATTCACAGAGACCCTATGCGTAACAGAAAATAACACTACTCGGTCTTGCTCCATCTTCATTATCATTGTTATGTTTGAACATGATGATGTAGCCACTGTTTCAGTCCATCTCATTTAGGGTCTTCCTCTTTTTCACTGACATTCTACCAAACATGATGTACCAGGGACTGGTCCCTCCTGATAACATGTCTAAAGTACATGAGACAAAGACTCACCATTCTTACTTCTAATGAACATTCTGACTATATTTCTTCCAACACAGATTTTTTTTTTTCTGCCAGTCCATGGTGTATTCGATATTATTCGCCAACATCATAATTCAAATACAAAAGTTATTTTTAGTTCTTCCTTATTCATTGTCCAGTTTTCAAATACTTATGTGGTGATTGAAAATACTGTGCCTTGGGTCAGTGCCATCTTAATCCTCAAAGTGACATCTTTATTCTTTAATACTTTAAAGGAATTAAAGAGGTTTTGCAACAGATTTGCACAGTGCAATCCATTGTTTGATTTCTTGACTGCTGCTTCTATGGGTGTTAATTATAAATCCAAGTGAAATGAAATCCTTGACAACTTAAATAATCTCTACATTTATCATGATGCTGCTTAGTGGTCTACTTATGAGGACTTTTGTTTTCTTTATGTTGAAGTGTAATCCATATTACATCTTTGATCTTCATCTGTGCATGTTTCAAGTCTTCTTCAGTTTCAGCAAGGTTGTGTCATCTGCATATTTCAGGGTGATAATGAGTCTTCATCCAATACTGATGCCCCATTCGTCTTCCTATAGTCTGCTTACTGGGATTATTTACTCAGCATACATTTTGAATAAGTATGGTGAAAGGATGCAACCCTGATGCACACCTTTCCTAATTTTAAATGCTGCAGTAGCCTCTTGCTCTGTTTCAATAATTTGTTCTTGGTCTATGTATAGGCTCCCCATGAGCACAATTAAGTGTTTTGGAAATCCCAATCTTTACAATGATATCCATAGTTTTTTTTTTTTTTATGATTCTCAAAATCAGATGTCTGTATAGTCAACAAAACACTGTGAAAGATCTTCCTGGTATCTCTGCTTTCAATAAAGGTACATCTGATAGCAGCAATGACATCCCTCATTATATGTCCTATTCTCAATCCAGCTTGCATTTATGTCAATGTATTGCCACAGTCATTTTTTAATTATTTTCCACAAATTTTACTTGTTTGTGATATAAATGATATTGTTTGATAATTTCCTCATTCCTTTGCATCATCTTACTTTGGAATGGATACAAATATGGATCTCTTTCATAGATGACAGGACTCAAAAAGACACTGGCTAGAAGAGCCATGGCAAGTAAACCACTATACCACATTTACACATGATGTTCTTGATGTCATCCCACAACTCTTCTGGCCTTCGGTCACTGGTGTTCAATATATCAAATCTTGTGTTTAGATGGTCACTAAATTCAGGTGGGAAATACACAAGGTTGTATTTCAGTTCTCATGGACTTGCTTTAATTTTCCTCAGCTTCAGCTTGAACTTATATATAGCAATTGGTGGTGCCTTCTGTTTTGAGGGGCTCATCTTCTGGCACTATATCAGACAATATTCTACTGCTATTCATAAGATTTTCACTGGCCATTTTTTTCAGAAGTAGATCATTAGCTCCTCCTTCCTAGTCTGTCGTAGTCTGGATACTCAGCTGAAACCAGTCCATGGATGGCCCTGCTGGTATTTGGAATACTGACGGCATAGTTTCCAGCACCATAGCAATCCTCAAGCCACCGCAGTATAGCAAATTGATAGACAAGTGGCAGATGTTGTAGATACTTCCTCCCTACCTAGTGTTTAACATTGTTATAATATCTTGTTCTTATTGTTGTTGTTGTTATGTGCCGTCGAGTCAGCCCCGACTCATAGCAACCCCTCCTTGGGTTTTCGAGGCAGTATCACTACAGAAGTAGGATTGCCCAACCTTCCTTCCGAGGAGTGGCTGGTGGGTTTGAACCGCCAGCCGTCTGGTTAGCAGGCAAGTGA
>NW_006922191.1:885055-886450 GCF_000298275.1 Orycteropus afer afer | reverse complement strand
TATATATAAACCTGTGAGTTTATTCCTTGGTATCTGATAACTTTGTCTTAGAAAGAAACATTTTCTCAACTCTTATCCCCAAGGACCACTAATGACTTCACATTCATTTTGAAAATGTTCAGTGATCTAACCTGTGGCAAATGATCTTCAATGTCTTAGGCATAGTGCTGATTTAAGCAAGAAGATAAATGGCCCTGGGCCCATATTTACTTTCAAAATCTCGGTTTCCTAGTCTAGGAGTTTCTTGCATTTCCTCAATTATATCTTCCTACTATTAAAATTCTGATGTTACTTAGATTTTAACTTTGAGCTAAACTACATAGCCCCTGGCTTGAAAATTGAACAAGGAAGACATGGGCATTGCTGAGTCTTCTTCCCTGCTGGGCTTCAGTTTCATTATACACAAAATGGAGGACTCAGTGTTTCCAAAGTCTCCTTTGTTATGAGGTTCTGTGGTTTTATGTTTCAACACACCAGTTAGTCCATGACTATTATAGTTACCTTGAAATATACATTTATTGTAAATAAATAAAACCTTACTGCCCTCTAGTCAATTTTGACTCATAGCGACCTCCCCTTGGGTTTCCAAGGTATTATCTCTAAGGAAGTATCGACTTCACTATATAGAGTTTCTTTTAATGTATTTTAAAATTCTTACTAAATTTAAGATATAATTTTGGTCATAATGTTTTTAGCTTTGAATGTTCTTGTTATTTAAATATCTAAATTCATGGTGCAATATCGGTTCTTATGAAAGCAAATGTTACATACATTAAGGCAGGTTATCATTTTCTTTTTTAAATGTTTAAAAGTTTCTGTAAAAGTCGTTTTTTTCAATATACTTTGAAATGAATATTTATTTTTAATATATGGGGATTGCTGTTGTTTCATTAAGTATACTGACAATCTCTAAAACTGTACCATTGGAAACTTTAGATCTAATTGGTAATAGATAATATACTTACATTGCTTAATCATTTTATTAAATCCAAAAATATTTCACATAAATAAATATAAATTTACTCAATGCATAATTGGATTGTTGTTGTTGTTGTTATGTGCCGTTGAGTCGGACCCAAGTTGGGTTTCTGAGGCAGTATCATTACAGAAGTAGATTGCCCAATCTTCCTTCCAAGGAGTGGTTGGTGGGTTTGAACTACAAGCCTTCTGGTTAGCAGTCAAGTACCTCAGGCACTACGCTACCAGGGTTCCTGTAATTGGATTGTTGTTTTTGTTAAGTGCCATCAAGTCATTTCCAACTCATAGTGACCCCATGCACAGCAGAACGAAACACTTCCCGATCCTGCGCCAGCCCCACAATCCCTGCTATACTTGAGCCCATCATCGCAGCCACCGTGTCAATCCATCTCGTTGAAGGCCTCCCCCTCTTTCATC
>NW_006922191.1:873606-882365 GCF_000298275.1 Orycteropus afer afer | reverse complement strand
TGGATGGCCTCTTCCTTCTTCCTAGTCTGTCTCAGTCTATAAACTGGGCTGTTACCTGTGCACCAGATGCATCTCTCTGGGTTTTAAACACCAGAGGCTCAGCCTCAAAACTCACGTCTGCATGTCACCACAGTAGGACAAACCGACAGACAAGTTTGTCTTGCTATTGGAGACCTCTCGTATCACTCCCACCTGGGTCCCTGTGGCTGACTGTACCTCTGTCTGGCTTCCTGGCTTTCAATCCCCTTTTTCCTGCTCTTCTGGCCTGCTGCTGTTGTGCGTCCCTGTGTAGTCCCTGGGGCTGACTGCTCCTCTGTCCGGGTTCCTGGGTTTTTAATGCCCTTTCTCCTGTTCTTCCAGCCTGCTACTCTGGGTGGGCCTGAGTTGCCTCTCCTCACCTAATCCCTTCAGCTGATTGCTCTTCTCTCTGGCTCCCTGACTTTTAATCCGCTTTCTCCTGCTCTTCCTGCTTGCTACTTCGGGCGTCCCTGAGTTGTCTCTCCTCACCTGTAACCCTCAGGCTAATTGGATTAGAGGGAAGTAAATCAAGGAGACATCCTTGTCAGATTAAACTAATATGCTTACAACAATATGGTAGAAGCACAACATGGCCTAATGGTTAAGTGTATAGAATGAGAGCCAGATTATCATGATTTAATTTCTGGCCTCATCAAATTATCTGCTGTTCTGTTGAACAAGTTACTTACTTTATTATCTATGCTTTGATTTCTCAGTGCCACAGTCAGACACTAATAGTTCATCCTATAGGATTGTTATAAATTTTTCCATAATAATAGAATAGAATAGAATATATATTTTATTATACCTGAAACTCATTTCCATAGAGTCAATTCTTACTCCTAGCAACCCTATAGGACAAAGTAGGACTGTCCCATAGAGTTTCCAAGGATATAAGTCTTCATGGAAACAAATTATTACATGAGAAACAGGTACTTTTGTTATAGTCAGAAAGAATAAAGGGGCTAGCTTTGTAAGTAAGTAGTAAGTATAAACATAATTATGGCATTATTAATGACAATACAGCTGATTAAATTCATTAGTATTAATGAAAATATAAAAGAAAGATGTAAGAAATAAATTTTCATTAATAGTCAGTATTGTTTCTGCGAGACTTCACTGCAGTGGCCTTAAGCTGAGTTGAAAAATCATATATAGAAATGGAAAAGAAAATTCACATTACTTCTTTTAGCATTTGACTCTCCTGAGTCCATATTCACATTGGCATTGGTAACAACATCCTTTCATACCAAGTAGAGATTGACCTCGAAATCCTTTTGCACACTGCATTCCAAGCATCACTGCCAATCAATCATAGTGGGTAGGTGGAAAGAAACTTATAAGTGCTTTGGATACAGATCAGAAAATCTAAATTCAAATCTTAACTCCACTACTGCTTCTGTCACCTTTGCCAATCTCTATTTTCCTAAACTGCATTTTTCTCATTGGTAAGATAGGATTAATAATATTTTGGACAACTTCAGTAAAATGTTTTATAATCAAATAAACTAATGCATGTGAGGTTATTTTTTTAAATATACAAAATAGTCATGCAAATGCAAAGAAATGTTATTTTCATTTATATCTTAATTAATATACAGCAATATTACTTCTTACATCTTAAAATTAGACATATCATTATGTCTGAGAACCACAATTATATAGATAAATTTCATAAATAAGCTGATGGTCATACACCAAAACAAAAATAATTGCTCTTGATGTTTTCCAGTTTTCAAGAAGTTGTTCTTTATGGATTGATGGCTTTTCTTAGGATCTTTGATATGACACCAATAGTTTAATTTTTTCTTCTATATAAATCTAACTGTATACTGTCATTTCTACTGATTTACCAGAGTAATAATAATAAAATTCTTTGTAGGATAAAAAGTGCTTGTGTTATGTCCGGACATAAAAGACTAATACTTGTAAGGGTATGAAGGTATTGATAATTATTAATGCAAGATATATTTAACTTCTTTCTTTCACCAAAATAATTTATACATTAAGTTAGAAGCAAATATTAAAAAAAAAAAAAAAAATAGACATCACTTAATATATAAGCAGGAATTCTAGATGGAGAAAGCCCCAAACTATCTCATTCCATTCTTAACAATCATTTTGAAAAATGGATATTGTTGTTTTCTGATCAGTCCTGGGATATGCAATATCACTGACCACCATCTTTTTTAATCCATTTGCTCAATCACGTATTTTGTTTTAGAAATGCTTCTCTATAACTAAGCATTCTTATATAGTGCGAACTATGTGCTGAATATCTGTGTGCTCCTTTACAGAAAAGAGGCATCTGAATAAAATCGCTCTTATCTTTTTTTATAGTACTTTGTCATCCCACTGTTTCATGCTCAGAAGAGAAGGAGAAGCATGTATCCTTGATACATGCTTTGCCGTGATAGAAATGGCAAAGTTGAAAAGAGGTCTATAACAGAGTTCTACTCAGAATTCATGAACAGTATACCAAATATGGATGAGGATAGTTGTGTGTCTCAGATAATAAAACTCTTGATAGGCAGAAAATCCCAGCTCCAACCTTTATGCTCTGTAAAGTGCTTTAAGAGATCATCAAGAAAAACCATGAAATATCTAGAATGCCAAACAGGCCACAGTCAGTAAGTAGAAGATTAAAACATTAAAAAAAAAAAAAAAGCAGACTTTATGTAAAGAGATAGCATACTGGGTAGGACAGATGAAATGGAGCCAATCTAAGCTTTATCTACACGTTATACACGTTACTAATGAAGCTATCTTAAAATTTAAATTGTTCTCATTATTGAATAGTTTTTTGAAGCTTTTCATAAAACTTTCTTTTAAACGGCTATCCTACATTGATTCCCGCAAGTCAAAATCTCCATTCAAGAACTTTTTGTTCTTTGTGCTGGATGTGGCTGCAAGTTAACCTACACAGACTCATTCATGTTCACTCAATGCCAACATTTGATGTTTTATTCTAATTTGAGGAAAATAGCACCAAAGTAATTGTGCTGTAGCAAATTACCTTAGTGTGTCTTTTCTACCCATAAGTCTTTGTAAACTCCATGGTAGGATTTGCTGTGAGCAACTGAGGAGCTGCTGATTGCTAAAGTTGTCCTCCTGGAGTACTTCTGTTGGGAGTGGCACAAAACAATGTTCTGGGAGGTGCCTGCTCTCTCCCAGCTGCTTAGAATTCTGATGTTATGATTGGGTGGCTTGGCCAGTCCGCCAGGCTCAAAAGGAGGCCTCCTAGAGACAGAAGAAGTCTCTCTCTGACCTCTGGCTGAGGAAGGATGTGCTCCTGAAAGAGACGTGCTTGAGAAAGAGATTCAAGAGACACGCACTGCTGGGAGAGAGACTGTGAGACTGTTGGTTGAGAGATGGCAAGCTGGGAAAGAGACTGAGCATTTTTTCCTGAACTTGAGTTGTAGCCTAGTGCTTCCCTAATAAACCCTGTAATCTGTGAGTTCTGTGTGGCCACTGCAGTGATTATCAAACCCAGGAGAGAGGTGGTGGGTGCTTTGGGAGGAACGGTTGTTGAAAGGTCTGGAGGGAGGCAGCATGTCTGGCCTTGCAGTAACACACCTTGGGCTATTGATGGTGACCCTGTCTTCCTCTTGTGGGGTTAGAGGAGGTCAGGAGATGTGGCTTCCTTGCCTTTTTTAGCAGTGATATTGGTCAAATTTGTTGAGCAATATGACCTACCATTTCTGCTGAATAAAATCAGTAAATTCCTTTCTGTATTTGGTAATTTCTTTGCTCAATATTACTCATCTGCATCCCAAATTGGATGGACTCTAAAGACTTATGTCTAGATTTACAAAATCCAGACCACCAAGAAATGAAAACAGAATAAGAATATTCTTACATATATTTGAAGAGTTTCTAGGCAGAAGGACCTTTAACAGCTATTTGAAACAAATGATTCCATTTGTCTTAACCTCATTTCAGAATTAAAACTTGTGTTTATTGGTTTAAATACTCAAGAAATATGCACCTTGGGACTACATATGTGATGGTTGCAATGTGAGATTTTTATCTAAAGGTTTTAATTACTCAAAAAAAAAAAAAAAAAAACCAATATATTTCAGAATTAAAACTTGTGTTTATTGGTTTAAATACTCAAGAAATATGCACCTTGGGACTACATATGTGATGGTTGCAATGTGAGATTTTTATCTAAAGGTTTTAATTACTCAAAAAAAAAAAAAAAAAAAACCAATATATTTTAACTTGCGAGAAAGAGGATATGATCCTTATAAATACAGGGAGAAATTTAGTTGGACCATGCTATTCATTCACTCATTCATTAGAAAAAATAAATACATTGTTTTCTATAGTAGAGTGAAGTGGGTAGGAGAGTGGACTTTGACTTTGGACCGTGTATGTTTTACTTGCTGTTCTACCATATGTAAATTCCACCACATGCCTTTGAATAAGTGACCTAATTTCTCTGTGTCTCAGTTTTCCATCCATAAAATGGTAATTTTAATAGTTATTTTCTCTTTGTGGTTTGTATTTAGTACATGTAAATTGCTTGGCAAAGTGCCTGGCACATAAAGAAAGCTTAATTGTTGGTAGCAATAGCAGAAGCAATAATGGTTGTGATAGTGGCAAGTTTACTGTGTGAGGCTCTATGTACATCGATACAAACATAATTTTGTTTTTCTTCATGGAATTTTATTCCTGTTATGGTAGCTCTATTATTATCTGTAATTTTTCCCTGTGCCTGTATAATCCTTAAGTTCTGTATGTGTGTGAATATGTATGTGAATTTGTCCTTGTATGTGTGAGCATGTAAGCCACTAGTTTTAAATGAGGGTTTGGCATTGTCTGTTGTTAATCTTTATATGTCTCAGGACCTACAAGAGTACCAGAAACACAGCTGGTATTGAATAACTTACGTCTCAGGAACAGTGACTAGTTGTTAAATGAGTAAATTCACTATTATCTTTTTTTACTGTACTTTGTTAGTCCTCATTCCACTGTTTTAAGTTCCTCAGAGGACACAGAGAGCAGCAGACAATTCAATGTTTCTGTCTTCTCCACAAATAGATCATCTTCTTTCATTTGTAACGTTAGTGGAAAGTTGACTAAACCAAGGATTGCAGGAAATATAAACCCTACATTTAAATAATCCTTTTCAGTAGATGTAATTAAAGAAATTTTGAAGCATTTCATTTTCCAATTCCTAGGCATTACAGTAGCTGAGATAATACTTCCACATTAAAGGTGAAGATTTTAAAATTATAAATTAATATTAAACTTCTACTCTAGTTTAACAAAATGCTTTGCCTCATCGATGCAATGTTATCTAATCATGACATCACACACTCCCCAATTTTGCTCAATGCTTTTTTTGTCCAAAAATTAAAGTGGTATAGACTTCCCATTTTATTCTGTCAAACTATAGGTGGCTACTGGCCATGTAAGAATAAGGAAAAACAGGCAACCATCACCAAAATAACACTTTCATTTCTCTCAAGTCTAAGGATAATTTATACACTTGCTTCTTCACTTTCTAGACAAAGACCATTTTTGTTAAGTTTCATCAGGATACCTGACCTGAAAGGGTTAGTTCTGTAGCACAGTAGGGACAGGATTGAAGACTGATCTGCTGATGACTATGTTCTGTATGTATGAGGGTAAACAACACTTCCATTTGTCAGTAGGAGATGAACCTAATTATGCTCACAGCTGTGTCCCTCATGGGGCCATTCTTGCAACAATCTGGCTCTCTGTTTCCTTTCCTAGAGTTCTTTACACTGAGATCAAACTTTTCAGTCCCTAGTGCTTGAGCTCATGCTGACTTGACTCATTAACCGATTCCAGCTGTTCTTCCATAGCAACAGACAATTTCACATCTGCAAGGCCATTTGGATCTCAGATGTTAGTAGCAAAGATCACTGCTTAACTATGTTTTGCAATTTCTACGTTGTTGTTAGAATTGGAGTCAATTTAAAATGAAAAGTTTTGATTATCCTATACTCTGACTAGATAGTTACTTTCAATAAGTATATGTTTATGTGGGTTCAAAACTAAATTCTAAAATTTGAAACCCACATTTAAAAAAATTAGAGATCACATACATACATAAACAACACAAATCAAGGGCTTGAAACTAAAAATTAACTAAGATCTACCATTAAAAGTAAATAGCAATACCAAAATACCATAGTTATATTAGAGATGGAGTTTCTTCCAGGAAACAAAGTGAATCATGAATTGAAAAACTGCCCTCCAGATTGTAGAAAAACATATGCTTCATACAAAAGGTGTCAAACTGCAGTGATCCATCAACAAGTGGGAATTGCAGTCTTAGAGTACTGGTGACAACATGTGATATTTGAAATCTATTATTTTAAAAAACTAAAAGTTAACTTTAAACCCAGTTAGGTAAGAAAGAAGGAATTGTTAATTCAGTCTTTGTAACTCTCTAAAATATTGATACTACAGTCATTCCATTAAGAGAAAGCCAGAGTAATACATATATATGTAATTTCATCACTGGTGAATATTTTCTCAAGGTAATAGGCATCTCTTGGACCTTTTCCTTTATCAACATATTGTTTTCTTGAGAAAACAAAGATCTTCTGCTGAGAAAGAAATTTTCTCATAAAGAAAGCAACATCTTGAAAAAAATCACTATGCTTGCTGATATTTATACATATAACTTTTCATTCAAATTTGGACTTTTTAATACATTTTTATTATGTCTGAGAAGATATTAGGAAAATATTGATGACAAACATCTGAAACCCTGGCATCCAGGTTATGGCAAAGAGATATAGTCCTAATTCTACTATCTTTATTCAACATATGAAAAAATGTCACATATGAGATATATGAGAATTTTTTTTTCTAGTTTTCTAATTCAATGTAGAAGACTTGCACTTGAATAAAATTTAAGAAGAATGAAAAAAGACAAAAATGTCCTTGGCTCTTAACATGATAAACATAAATCCAGATTTATATAAAATTAGTTTAGGAGGCAAGTTTTGTTTGATTTTTGTCCAAAGAAAGAATGTTTTGCCCCTCCCCCCAGTCTTTTTAATTCCTCATTGTCAGTATCAGGATATATTTGTATTCTAATGCTTGGCTGAAATTTGTCAGTTTTAATAAGAAAGTATTTATATTGGGAATCACATGAGAGGTTTTCAGAAAATGGATCTGTTCTTATTCTGAACTTCACATTCATTTCTTTTTCTTGGGGGAACTTGTACATTTATGCATTAAATGAATTACTCTTACATAACAAGAATTAAGAGAAGGACTCAGGAAATTGTTTAAATAATGATATACTTGAATATACAATATTGAAGAGAAAGAAGAAAAATGAAAGAGAAGGAAGTTAAATGGTCCCAAATATTCCAGATTTAAATCCTACATAGCAGAGAAATGACTTTTCTTAATATAGGGAAGATGCAAGGTCTTTCAGAAAATCTGCACTTCTTCACATACTTTCATTGATTTTCTAAAATACACATAGTCCATTTGCATTAAAGTTCAAAGTACTTCAAGCTGAAGGAATTTCAAATACGTTTAGAATATGGTAGGGCCATAATCTCTCTAACAACATTAATAAATGTGCCTGTATGACTGAAGATACGAAGTTTGAATCACTCATCATCTTTGTTCTTTCCAATCTCTTCTATATAGCAGAGTTCAAACATAACTGACTTGACCACAAATAAGGGCAGAAGACGCATTCGTATAGGTAAGATAGTGACCTGATGTTCTATTGTTTTTCTAATAATGACATAAGTACATTTTGGAAGAGAGAGAACTAGACAGATTACATTGTGGTAAAATGACTTCAAATACTTTTGAAGAAACTCTAACATTTCTGTTTTCTCCACAGTTACTTCTATGGATCTATAAATTTAGAAAAATAATAAAATGTATTGCTATATAATTCCTGGGTGGCACACACACACACACACACACACACATAAGAAAAGCATTTGATTACTAGGTTGTTTGAACACACCCAGAAGTACCTTGGAAGAAAGGCCTAGCAATCTGCTTCCAAAAGGTCACAGCCTTGAAAATGCTGTAGTGTTGTTCTACTCTGCACACAGGGCATTGCCATGAGTTAGAATACGCTCAATAGCAATTAACAACAGTAGTAACATTTCTATATATTGTGTTTGTCTGTCATTCGGTATATTCAACTACCCTTTTAAAAACCATGCAGAGTTCCGACAAGATGGCGGACTAGGCACAAGGACTGCTCAGACCCTCTTCAACAAAGAAAAGGGAAACCAATTAACACAGACACAGAAGATAATTTTGGACCCCTGAGACTTGAAGGGAAAGATACAGAAGTGGAATAAACCCCAACTAGCAGAAGAATTTGCATGAAAATACCAAAAAAGGAGACACATTGAGCTGCGGTCTGGCAGTGGACTGAGCGACCCTGACGGCACAGACTACACGGCATGGAGATTCCCGAGTGTTGGTAGGACCTAAGAATTAACCGAAAAATCACCCTACTAGCCAGGGACTGCACAAAAGATTGTGCACTGTGGCTGGGGAACAAATGGAGAAGGTAAAGAGAAAGGTGGGCTGAGTGGTGGACTTTTGCCGGTCCGGAGATCGCCGCCATTTTGTAGGTTTAAAAAGCAGCTTGACTATTTTGGATATTTAAAGAGACAGCACTCTTGCAGATTCCTGTGGTGGTAGGACTTAAGAATTAACCTAAAAATCACCCTGCTAGCCAGGGACTGCACTGAGGAATGTTCACTGTG
>NW_006922191.1:851685-870054 GCF_000298275.1 Orycteropus afer afer | reverse complement strand
AATTAATTAATTTAAAGAAAGTAAATAAATAAAAACCATGCAATACTTATTTTCTTAAACAAGTAATTAAAAGTGTTAACATGTTTTCTAGTGATGCTTGTTGGTGAGTAAATATGTGTAGATCATACTTCTATCATGCTTGCTCACTTATACCTTGCTTCAAATATATAGCTTTGAAACCACTATAGGGGCAGTTCTACTCTGTCCTATAGAAATTGACTTGACAGCAGTGGATTTATGTAAAAAAATGCCAGGGAAAATGTGAGGTACCAAATACATTTTGAATATTGTTTTGAAATTTCCTGAGGATACAAAAAGAAAGAATCAGTGTGTAGTAAACATTAAGAACAAACAGAAAATCCAATTGAACTAAAGCAGCTTTTTTTTTCATGATCTATTTAATGAAAATCACCTGCAATAATAATAAGAAAAATTCCACCCAAAAATTTATATATTTGAAATAAATAGTAAATAAGTGGTGTAAGCCATTAAAAGTAGAATACACACACACACACACACACACCTGAGCACAATTAAGTGTTCTGCAATTCCCTCAGTGAGATTCATTGGCACAGTGACTGCTAAAATGGGCTTAAGCAGAACAAGCATTGTGAGGACGGTGTAGGGATGGGCATAGTTTTGTTCTGTTCTACATATAGTCACTAAGATTCAGAACCAGCTTAACAACATCTAACAGTACCACATACACACACACACACTGTGATAAGTAACTTTGTAGTGAATTATAACTCATCTACATTAAAGGGAAATTATTTTCTTTTTTTTTTATTTCTGATAAAATATTTTGCCAACTGTAAGTCAAAAAGAATTCTTTACATCAAAAATTTCTTGTTGAATCTCCATTTGGAACCAAAACATTAATTAAAATCATAATCTATTATAACTTTCACAATTAAGCAAGATTTTGTTGTGAGCAATGACAAGAAGGCTTATAATAGACTTGATTAATTTCATCATTTATTATATGTAACAAGCAACACTTCAGTAGCTGTTAATTCTCATAGGAGGGAGGAAGACATTGTATTTGTTATTTTGGAATGTTTAAATTAGAATCAAATTCTAGATGGAAATGTTCCCAATCAAATAATAAGTTGTTGACTTCAGGCAGAGTTTAACTAATTTTGTTAAATATATCTCAGATGTGCAAACAATGCATACACTATTTAGCATTTGTAGTAATCAGTAAACCATATAGATGCATTATAAATTATTCAATTTCAATATAACATCTAACTTTTGCACAGCACTCTAGAGATTATTGTTAGGTGCCATAGAGTTGGTTCCAAGTCATAGTGACCATAAATACAACAGAGCAAAACACTGACTGGTCCTGTATCATCTTCACAATAGTTGCTATGTTTAAGCCCATTGTTGCAGGCACTGTGTCAAGCAGTCTCATTAAGGGTCTTCTTTTTCATTGACCCTCTCCTTTACTGAGTATAATTACTAAATCATAAAACAGATTTTATCTCATTTACTCACTGCCATTGAGTCGGATCTGACTCATAGCGAACCCTCCTTGGTTTTCCAAGGCAGTATCTCTAACGAAGTAGATTGTCCAACCTTCCTTCTGAGGAGTAGCTGAGGGTTTGAACTGCCAGCCTTCTAGTTAGGAGTCAAATGGCTTAGGCACTGTGCCACCAGAGCTCCCTTATCTCATTTATTTCTCATAATTCTTTAAGATGAGAATTCCTTTTTTCATTTATTTAAAGATGAAAAAACAGACAACCCAAAAGACTAAATAATTGCCTTAAGACCATGTGGCCAGATCATAATACGAAAACCAGACTTTGTCCTTTCTATTGTAATATGCTATCATCTATTTGGCAGAGGAGATTAAATTCATGTTATAACTTGATGGTTGATTGATTAGGTCTACTGAATGGTTCATCCATTCCTTCAAGAAATATTTCCTCATTATTTACCATGTGCAAGGCACTATCCCCACCACTTGTCTGTCATTGTGTTGTACTGTGGTGACTTACATGTTGCTATGAGGCTAGAGGCTATACCACTGGTATTTCAGATACAGCAGGGTCACCCATGGTGGACAGGTTTCAGTGGAACTTCCATACTAAGCTGAATGAGAAGAAGGAATTATTTCACTTCTCAAAAATTTGGCCACTGAAAACCTTATGAATTGCAGGGAAGCTCTGTCTGATACATTACTGGAAAACATGAATAGCCCTAAAATACTGGAAGATGAGCCTCTCAGGTCAACAGGAACTGAAAATATGACTGGGGAAGTCCTACCTCCTCAAAATAAAGTTGACCTTAATGACACGGATGGAGTAAACCTTTCAGGACTTCCACTTGGTAATGTAGCACAACTCAAAATGGGAAGAAACAGCTGCAAACACACATTAATAATCAGAACATGGAATGTAAAAAGTACTAATGTAGGAAATTTGGAAGTTGTCAAAAATGAAATGGAACACATAAAGATTGATATCCTAAGCATTGGTGAGCTAAAATGGACTGGCTTTGGCCATTTTGAATAGGACATCGGTATGATCTACAGTGCCAGGATGAAAAATAGAAGAGGGATGGCATGGCATTTATCATCATTAAGAATGTTTCTAAGTCTGTCCTGAAGTACAATGCTGTTAGTGATAGGATAATATCCCTACACCTACAAGGAAGACCAGTTAGTACTACTATTATTCAAATTTACACACCAACCACCAAAGCCAAAGATGAGGAAATTGAAGATTTTTACCAACTTCTGCAGTCTGAAATTGATTAAATATGCAATCAAGATGTGCTTATTAACACTGGTGAATAGAATGCAAAAGTTGGAAACAAAGAAGAATCACAGATAGTTAGAAAATTTGGCCTTGGAGATAGAAATAATGCTGGAGATCACATGCTAGAATTTTGCAAGACCAATGACTTATTCATTGCAAATACCTTTTTTCAACAACACAAACAGTAGCTATACACACGGACTTTGCCAGACAGAGGACACAGGAATCAGATTAACTACATCTGTGGCAAGAGGCGATGAAGAAGCTCAACATCTTCAGCTAAAACAAGGCCAGGAGCTGATTGTGGAACAGACCATCAACTGCTCATATACAAGTTCAAGTTGACACTGAAGACAATTAAAACAAGTCCATAAGAGCCAAAAAGTGACATTGATTATATCCCACCTGAATTTAGAGACCATCTAAAGAATAAATTTGACACATTGCACACCAATGACCCAAAACCAGATGAATTATGAGATGACATCAAGAACATCATCCATGAAGAAAGCAAAAGGTCATTAAGACAAGAAAGGAAGAAAAGATCAAAATGGATGTCAGAAGAGACTCTGAAACTTGCTCTCAAACAGAGAGTAGCTAAAATAAATTGAAGAAATGACAATATAAATGAGCTGAACAGAAGATTGCAAAGAGCAGCTCAAGAAGACAAAGTCAATTATTATAATGAAATATGCAAAGACATGGAGTTAGAAAACCAAAATGGAAGGACACGCTTGGCATTTCTCAAGCTGAAAGAACTGAAGAAAAAATTTAAGCCTCAAGTTGCAATATTGAAATTTTCCATGGGCAAAATATTGAATGATGCAAGAAACATCAAAAGCATATGGAAGGAATACACAGAGTCACTGTACGAAAAAGAACTGGTAGATCTTCATCCATTTCAGGAGGTAGCATATGATCAAGAACCAATATTATTGAAGGAAGAAGTAAAAGCTGCACTGAAAGAATTGGGGGAAAAAAATAAAAACAAGGCTCCAGGAATTGATGGAAAACCCATTGAGATGTTTCAATAAATGGGTACTGCACTGGAGGCACTTAGTCACCTATGCCAAGAAATTTGGAAGATAGCTACTTGGCTAACTGACTGGAAGAAATCCATATTTGTACCCAAACCAAAGAAAGACTATCCACAGAATATGGAAATTATCAAATGATATCATTAATATCCCACAAGTAAAATTTTGCTGAAGATAATTCAAGTTCATGCAAAGAATCAATGATGATCATTATTTATTTAAACATCTTGGAAAATAAAAGTTTTACTAACAGAAAAGACTCTTTTCAACCCACAGAAATGGGATATTAGATTATGTAGGAGGAAAGAAACTCAGTGCAGAACTGAAGGTCCAGAAATTGTCTAATGACATCCACAGGGAGTCTGGATGTAATTCAGTATCTGCTGGTAAGGATAGGTTGGATCAGAGGATGTAGCATGTTTGCTTATATTTTATCCCTTGGCTTTGCAATGCCATGACCTTTTGTACGACTAAAAACACTTATGAAATAAAATTTTGACTGATTATTATATATCCTAGGAGCTCTGGTAGCATAGTGGCTAAGGCACTTGACTGCTAACCAGAAGGCTGGCGGTTCAAACCCACCAGCCACTCCTCGGAAGGAAGGTTGGGCAATCCTACTTCCGTAGTGATACTGCCTCGGAAACCCAAGGAGGGGTCGCTATGAGTCAGGGCTGACTCGACGGCACATAACAACAACAACAACAAAATTATATATCCTAGATTCTGTAAATTGGAAAATTCTTAGAGAAAATGTTAAATAATTACACAGACTTTTTTTTTTATGTTCCTCATCAGGCTTTCACCTTCAGTTTTATTCACTAGATACTTGAATCAAGATTCAAAGTTACATTGTTTAAACCAAAATAAGCACCCATATTTAGCATCTTTAACTGAAAATAAATTATTGAATAAATATTTATTTTGTATAAAGTATGTAGCAAGAAATGTGCCAAGAAAGATGACTGAGATGGAGAAAGAGATAAATAAAAGGTTTAGCATTTTCCTTACGTATAGGGAGCTTACTAAAATTACACAAAAATGCCAAAATCCTTTCCTCTCCTCCTCATAAGAATGTCAATGCAAGCCATTGTTACAGTATATTTATTGGTGATTTCAACAAAAGTGCTCATCACTTTCTCTGGGAAATTGTTCTGATTACGTGTCACACTGCCTGAGCCTATTTTGAACCATATGAAACCATCCATCCTACCAGCTACAACTGATTCTACCACTAGAGATGGATCCCTACACAGGACAGAAAACATATAAGGCAGCCAGTTATCTTGCATAGAATCTGCCTGAAAAGAGTTTGCCAAACAATGAGATTTCTACCCCAGCTGTATATGAATTAAGAAACCTGAAACAACAAGTGAGAATGGAAGCTTAAAAGTCAGGAAAATAAATTAGGAGCAATAAATGTTGCTTAAAAAAAATAAAAGGCATAAGGTGAAATTATGAGAAAGAAATGATGAAAACCATTGGAAAACAGAATCCGGAGGAAAGATTCAGAAATGGAGATTTAATTACAGAAAGGACTATTTAAATACAAGACCAAGGTGGCAAGAATTCTGACTCATATCTTGTCAATTTCCCCTTAAGGAAAGTATTTAATTAAAATATGCTTATCTCATTAAGGAGCTCTTGTGGTGCAGTGCCTAGGCATTTGACTGTGAACCAGAAAGTTGATGGTTCAAACCCACCAACCACTCCTCAAAAAGAAGACAGGCAATCTACTTCTGTAAAGGTTTCCTGACTGGGAAACCCAATGGGGATCACTCTGAGTAAGAATCTACATGATGGCAGTGGGTATGGCCATTTAGATACATTGTTGTTAGATGCAAATTCAGGAAGGATATAATCACAGTCATATTTTGGCTCTTGTGGACCTGTTTTAATTGTCTTCAGCATCATCTTGAACTTGCATATGAGCAGTTAATGGTGTGTTCCATAGTCAGCTCCTGGCCTTGTTTTGGCTGAAGATACTGAGATTCTCCTACCCCTCTTTCCACAGATGTAGTCTATCTGATTCCTTCATACTCCATCTGGTAAAGTCCACGTGTATAAACATTGGTTTTGTTGTTGAAAAAAGGTATTTGCAATTAATAAGGCACGGTATTACAAAATTCTATCATGCGATCTCTAATGTTATTTCTAACATCAAGGCCATATTTTCCGACTACCGGTGATACTTCTTTGTTTCCAAGTTTTGCATTCCAGTCACCAGTGATAGTCAATACATCTTGATTTCAAGATTGGTCAATTTCTGACTGCAGAATTTAGTCAAAATCTTCAATTTCCTCATCTTTGGCTTTGGTGGTTGGTGTGTGTTAATTTTAATAATAGTAATATTAACTGGTGTTCTTTATAGGGGAATGGATATTATTGTACCATTGATACCACTGTACTTCAGGATAGATCTTGAAACATTCTTTGTGATGATGAATGCTATGACATTCCTCTTCAATTTGTCATTCCTGGCACAGTAGATCATATTGTTGTCTGATTCAAAATGGTCAAAATCAGTCAATTTCAGGTCACAAATGCCTATGATGGGAACTCTGGTAGCATAGTGCCTAAGGAACTTGACTGCTAACCAGAAGGCTGGTGGTTCAAACTCACCAGCCACTCCTCAGAAGGAAGATTGCGCAATCTACTTCCGTAGTGATACTGCCTCAGAAACCCAAGGAGGGGTCTCTATGAGTCGGGTCCGACTCAACAGCACATAACAACAACAACAACGCCTATGATATTGATCTTCACTCATTCTTTTTCATTTTGACAACTTCCAATGTTCCTATACTTACGTTTCTTATGTTCCATGTACTGATTATTAATGGATGCTTGCAGCTGTTTCTTCCCATTTTGAGTCATGCCACATCGGCAAATGGAGGTCCCAAAAGATTTACTCCATCCACATAATTCAGATTGTCTCTAATCTGAGAAAGCAGCTCTTCTGCAATAGTATTTTGAACTTAAGTGCTCATCTTCTGGCACTATGTCAGGCAACGTTTCGGGGCTATTCAAAAAGTTTTCCAGTAATATATCAGACAGTGTTTCACTATTATTCATATGGTTTCCATAGACCAATTGTTTGAGAAGTGGATGACCATTTTATTCTTCTGTCTTAGTCTGGAAACTCTGGTTAAACCTGTGCAACATGGGTGAGTGACCCTGCTGGAATTTAAAATACCAGTGGCATAGCCTCCAGCCTCACAGCAACATACAAGCCAGCACAGTACAACAAACTGACAGAAGAATTATGGTTTTGATGTATTAGATAAGCTATTTTTAAAAAATAAAAAAGTTATTTGGGCAGTGCTTGTATTAATGCATAACATAGTTGTAGCATAAATGTGTTTTATTAAAGAAAGTACATGAATTTAGACAAAGCAAATGATAATAGTAATGGGCATTGTTGTTGTTAGGTGCCATCATGTCAGCTCTGACTCAGCAACCCTATTACAACAGAATGAAACACTGTCTGGTCCTGCACCATCCTCACAATCCTTGCTATGCTTGAGCCCATCATTGCAGAGACTGTGTCAATCCATCTGGGTGAGAGCCTTCCACTTCTTCATTGACCCTCCACTCTACCAAGCATGATATCCTTCTCCAGGGAATGGTCCCTTCTGATAACATGACCAAAGTAAGTCAGACAAAGTCTGGCCATTCTTACTTCCATGAGCATTCCAGCTGCACTTCTTCCAGGACAGATTTGTTTGCAGTTCCATAAAGTGAGATAATTTTATCCTTTTATCTATTATATCTATTCTTAACTATTCAGTACTTAGAAGAGTAGAGAGGGAGCTCTGGTAGCATAGTGGCTAAGGCACTTGACTGCTAACCAGAAGGCTGGCGGTTCAAACCCACCAGCCACTCCTCGGAAGGAAGGTTGGGCAATCCTACTTCTGTAGTGATACTGCCTCAGAAACCCAAGGAGGGGTCGCTATGAGTCAGGGCTGACTCGATGGCACATAACAACAACAACAACAACAGAAGAGTAGAGAATACATAGAATATAGTAGATACTCAATGTAATTGCAGATAAACTTACTTTATCTAAAAATAATTTAACTTTATTTCTCAATATACGCACACAAACAAACTTCCTTTATGCTTTGGTCCAAACACATGAGTGCCTGTGGACAAGGGCCTGTCTCTATGTATACCACTAACACACAAATGTGTCTTAAGGAAAAGGAATGGGGGTGGGGAGGACTCAGTCTATGATTGTGAAGAAAATATTTCTTAGATTGATAACTGGTATCAAAAAAAATGCAACAACTGCCATGGAGTTGGATCCGACTCATAACGACCCCTCCTTGGATTTTCGAGGCAGCATTACTACCCAAGTAGATTGCCCAACCTTCCTTCTGAGGAGTGGCTGGTGGGTTTGAACTGCCAGCCTTCTGCTTAGCAGTCAAATGCCTTAGGTACTATGCCACCAAAGCTACTGATAACTGATATCAGAGGTGATAAAATTATGATTGGTAATGACAAGGTGCCCTATATATGAAGCTTTTCAAAAAGATAACATCATAACTATTGCCTATCCCAAATGGAAAAGTAGATGAGCTACAGGAAAAAAAGGTAGTAACAATATTTCTGTGTTTTTTTTTTTTTTTATCATTAAGTTATCACTTAATATTTCACTCTTCATAATATTATATGAAGCTATTAGACTCAAATTGTTTCCCTGAAAATGAGCTTTTTAATGTGATTGTATAGAGAGACAGAAAGAAAAATAAGATGCAAGACAAAAATGAATTAGAATAAAACATAAGGAACTTAATTTTACTTCAGTTTCAATTCAAATTTATGATCACATGAACTGATACATTTCTACATTTGTGAGCTAATCATACACAATATAACTCTAGAGGAATTCAATGTGTATTGGTTTCTAACCTCCACTTCTCTTAAAACTAGATGATGACAACAATCATTAAAATTTCTTCAGCTTCAGTTAACTAGAATCTTCTCTTTAGAGTTTATTCTTTTTCCAGAAAGACTTCCTCTCCCTAGGCAGACAGCATTTCTAAAACAAGTGATGGCTATCTTAGTATAATCTCTTTTTAAAAGGCAATCTATGTAATGTTAGACAGAAAAGAAACACTTGTTCTTATGCAAAAAGTATTTCAAGATTGTTCTTGTTATAGTCACTTCAGAAAAGCAAAAAGGAAATCAGAAAAACTTAAATTCACCTGAGACACATATGTCCCAGCTTTCACTCAGCTCTGTGTTGTGAGGTCTAGATTTACAGTTAGCTTTTTGACTTAGATTTCAAGATTCTCTAGAACAGAATATGGGAAGAATCCCCTGATGATAAAGTTATTGCAACTTGAACTTCACCTGGAAAGATTTTCCACATTATTGTTCTGCTGCTCAATCTCACCACCACCACTCCCTTCACTCTGAGGGGCTGGCAAGCAAGTAAAGAAAAGATAAAGGCTGAACAGCCCCATTTATCTTGTGCTACCAGTACATGGTTGCAGTGCAATGATAAATGGACACAAATAAATCTGTTATAAACAAACAACATTGGCAGTGGGGTGTATTTTCTGTTCTTTGCACAATTAAGGAGGGCAGAAACAACTGCAACATAACAACAGCAAAACAGTGATAAAACACACACACACACACACACACACACACACACCAATGACACATCCAGGAAATGACAGCTACAAGACTGTCCTTAGCATAAGGCATACAGATAATGTACAGAAATCACTTTTGCTGGCAAATATAATCTTTCTATGTTGCCAAGAAGAAGTGTTCACAATCAATCTTCAGGAAGATCCTTTATACACTTGAGCTCTACAATAAATCTCTGGACAGTAGAGTACAGGGTCAGCAAAAGTAAGGGGAACATTCCATGAGATGGATTGACAAAAAAGAAACACACCGATGGATCCAACCATATCAACAATCATGAAGATTTTACAGGACTGGACAATTAGTTTTGTAGTACATTGGGTCACCATGAGTTGAGTCAACTCCAAATCAACTAACAACAAAAAAAAAACCAATAAGCACTATGCACTGCAAACTGTATCTACCTTATAAATCAACATTTACAAGTCTTTAACTGCAGGAAAATTTCCAGGCTCTGCCTTAGTCTTCCCTCCCTATGCTGTGGCCTGGAAATTCTCTATGCAGTAAGCTGGGGCAATTGTAAGGCTCCCTTCTTCTATTTCTGGCTCCGAGGAATCACTGTATTATGTTCTTTAATGTCCAATGACTGAAAGCCACACACACACACACACACACACAAAACAAACACACCAGCATCGAGTCAATTCTGACTCATAGTGACCCCCATTGGGTTTCTGAAGCAGTAAATCTTTACAGAAGTAGATTGTCCCATCTTCTTTCCATGGAGCAGCTGGTGGATTTGAATCGCCAACCTACTGGTTAGCAGTCAAGTGCCTTAGGCACTGAGTGACCAGAGCTCCTTAATGTGTGTGTGTGTGTGTGTGTGTGTGTCTGTGTTTATATTTAATTGTTTTAGGTAGGAGAAAAAATCCAATCCCAGTACTCCAACTTGGACTTAGCAGAAGTCCACAGATATAAAATAATTTAAGACAAAATAATTTGTTCAGGATAAAACCAAACCAAACCAAACTCACTGCCAATGAGTTGATTCAACTCACAAACACCCCTCCTTGGGTTTCCAAGGCTGTATCACTATGGAAGTAGATTGCCTGACCTTCGTTCTGAGGAGTGGCTGGTGGGTTTAAACCACCAGCCTTCTGGCTAGTAGTCAAATGCCTTAGGCACTATGCCACAAGAGCATCCAGTACATAATAATAAATGTTTGATTTACAAAAAAAAAAAAAGAAAGAGATAATTTAAGTATGTAACTGTCTTACTTATCAAGTGCTGCTGTAACAGAAATACCACAAGTAGATGACTTTAACAAACAAATTTATTCACTTGCAGTTTAGGGGGACAGTTCTTGTCTTCGTTCAGTATGTGTCAGCACAGTGTTCTTTGGAAATCTCTATGTGTCTTGCATTCGATCTGCCCCTGGGTCTAGGAGGTTTCCAGAGCAGGGACCCTGGGTCCAAAGGACATGCTTCTCTCCCAGCTCTTCTTTCTTGGTGGTAGTAAGCCCCTCCCTTTCTCTCTACTTGCTTCTCTCTCTTCTAATCTCTGATAAGATAAAAGTGATACAGGCTATGCCCCAGGAAACTGCCCCTTATGTCTCATCAGGGCTCTGACTTGATAAAGTGTGTTTCATCACACCCTGGTCCCCTTACAACTGACTTATCACATCAGATCATGTTATGGAGACTCATTACATAACGGGCAAGTTACATAACTTCTAAAGCGCAGAGAGTCCTGGCCCAGCCAAGTTGATAGATGTTATGGGAGGACACAATTGAATCCATAGCAGTAACTACCACCTGCTTTCTCATTTGGTTGAATCATAACACAAAACTATCAATTTTATTTATCTAAGTTACATGTTCATCCTTAAAAATAAGAAACTATTTTAAAGATACCATGCTTTAATTTTATTGCAAACATTTTATATTTTGCTCTAAGAAAACACTCATACTGGATTAATAATAACCTTATTATTAATTCCAAACTTTTAATCACTTTCAATTATTCGAACAAAATCAGTTTTCTAAAGATTAAGGTGTTCATGAACTGTAAAAAGTGTAAGAGCTAAAAGTTAGGGGGAGAAAAAAAGCTGTTTTATTTTCCTATTTTTCAATTTAAAATAAATAATTTTATGAAGTTTATTATTTAAATTTTAAATCCATATGCCAAAATGATGAGTTGAAACATGGGTGGGTTAAGCTGAAAGAAAAAAAGAAGAAATAAGCTGTAACAAAAGTAGCATCTCAAGAGTCACACACAATTATTTATCTCATTCTAATATTATATAATAGTTTAATTATAATTGAATATACTACTACATAATCTCTACAGAAGTAGATTGCTCAATCTTCCTTCTGAGAAGTGGCTGGTGGGTTTGAACTGCCAGCTTTCTGATTAGCAGTCAAATACCTTAGGCATTATGCTTCCAGAGCTCCCAATAAATGTGCTACTATTGTAAATTTTGTTTTCTATACAAAGTACAAAAATCCAGACAAATTAAGAATATACATTTATTTGAAATAATATATAATTTGACAAACCAATATATAAGTTAAGAAATGTGACGTTTCAATTTTAAAATTCGTTTTCATATAGCAAGTAAGGTAATTTCACTTTGCTTTCTTTTTCCTGATATTATATTAATATTATATAATTATGTAAAGTTTTTTTAAACAGTGAATATAATTTTGCCTTCAACTCAAATGTTATTTTTGAACAAATATATAATTATAATGTAAAAATCTTCTGTACGTAAGAAATCTAAACATGCACACACAGCATTCTTTAAACATTTATTGCTAGATTCTTATTAAATATTGTCTGAGACAAGGCACTGATGAACCTGATACAGGAAGTTTGCCAACAGAAGGAGAATTTAAGAAAATTCGTTGGAAGAGCTGAAATGATAGTTTCTCGTAGTAATAATAAAAATCAGTAACAATGACTAGTGCCTAAGGCACTTGACTGCTAAGCAGAAGGCTGGCGGTTCAAACCTACCAGCCACTCCTCGGAAGGAAGATGGGGCGATATGCTTCCGTAGTGATACTGCCTAGGCAACCCAAGGAGGGGTGGCTATGAGTCGGTCCGACTCGACGGCACATAAGAACAACAACAATAAGAAGAATTGTAAAAATCACTCCTGAAGTAGGCACTCTTATTTTTTTCTCATTTTACTAATGGGGAAACTAAGGGATTGGGCATTTAAGAACCCCATTTACAGGTAAGTTACTAAATGCCTAATGCATTGGTGATTTAAAAGTATAATGCCTTAGTTTCCCCATTAGTGAAATAAGGAAAAATAATAATTCTTTCTTCATGGTATGATCTTGAAAATTCACAGTAAGGGCCAAAAATGAGACCCATTATTATTATTGTTATTTTATAATGATAAACTATCATTTTCAGCTCTCATTCTGAATTGCCTTATTTTCTCCTTCTGTTGGAAATCCTCCTGTATAAAGTGTTTACCTGTTCTGTTTGTACAAGCAATAATAAATAAATCTTAAATAAAAATTTGAAGACTGCTGTGCATGTCTGTGCATGTTTAAATTTCTTACCTAGAGAAGAGTTGCACATTATAATTATGTTTGCTTTCAAAATAACATTTTGAATTGAAGACAAAGTTTTATTTGTTCCTTAAAATAAATAAATAAATAAGTTTTATTAATTACTGATTTAAAGTAATTAATAATTTCCAAAAGTTGGAAACAACAAAGAATCACTAATAGTTGGAAAATTAGGCCTTGATGACAGAAATAATGCTAGAGATCACATGATAGATCTTTTCAAGATCAATGACTTGTTAATTGCAAATACCTTTTTTCAACAGCACAAATAGAGGCTTTACACATGGACTTCACCAGATAGAATAAAAAGGAATCATATTGACTACATCTGTGGTAAGAGGCATTGGAAAAGCTCAATATCTTCAGCCAAAACAAGGCCAGGAGCTGATTGTGGAACAGACCGTCAACTGCTCACATGTAAGTTCAGCTTGAAGTTGAAGACAATTAAAACAAGTCCACAAGAGCCAACATATGATCTTGAATATGTCCTTTCTGAGCTTAAGAGATCATCTAAAGAATAGATTTAATGCATTGAACACCAATGACCAAAAACCAGAAAAGTTGTTGGATGACATCAAGAACATCATCCATGAAGAAACCAAGAAGACAAGAAGAAAAGACCAAAATGGATGACAGAAGAGACTCAACCTTGCCCTTGAGTGGAGAATAGGCAAAGCAAATGAAAGAAATAGCAAGATAAAAGAGCTGAATAGAAGATTTAAAAGAGTAGCTAGAGCACACAAAGACGATTACTATGAAGAAATGTGCAGAGATTTGGAGTTAGAAATCCAAAAGGGAAGAACACGCTCAGCATTTCTCAAGCTGAAAGAACTGAGGAAAAAAATTAAACCTCGAGTTGCAATATTGAAAGATTCTATGGGCAAAATATTGAATGATTCAGGAACATCAAAAGAAGATGAAAGGAATACACAGAGTCAGTGTACCAAAAGGAACTGGTAGGTTTTCATCCATTTCAGGAGGTGGCATATAATCAAGAACCAATGATATTGAAGAAAGAAATCAAAGCTGCACTGAAGGAATTGCTGAAGAACAAGGTTCCAGGAATTGACAGAATACCCTGTGAGATATTTCAACGAATGGATGCCCCGCTGGAGGCACTCACTTGGTTATGCCAAGAGATTAGGAATACAGCTACCTGGCCATCTGACTGGAAGAGACCCATATTTGTACCCATTTCAAAGAAAGGTGATCCTACAGAATGTGGAAATTATCAAACAATATCAATAATATTGCACACAAATAAAATCTTACTGAAGATAATTCAAAAAATGGTTGCAGCAGTATATTGACAGAGAACTTCCAGAGGTGCAGGCTGGATTCAGAAGAGGACGTGAAACAAGGGATATCATTGCTGATATCACATGGATCTTGGCTCAAAGCAAAGAATACCAGAAAGATGTTTACTTGTGTTTTATTGACTATGCAAATGATCTGATTATATGGATCATCACAAATTATGGATAACATTGAGAAGAATGGGGATTTATAAACACTTCACTATATCATGAGGAATTTGTACATATACCTGGAGGCTGCTGTTCAAACAGAACAGGGGGACACTGAATGGTTTAAAATCAAGAAGGGAGTATGTCAGGGTCGTATCCTTTCACCATATTTATTCAATCTATATGCTGAGCACATAATCTGAGAAGCTGGACTATATGAAGAAGAATGTGGCATCAAGATTGGAGGAAGAATTATTAACATTAACAACCTGAGATATACTGATGAACAAACTTTGCTTGCTGAAAGTGAGGATGACTTGAAGCACTTACTGATGAAGATTGAAGAATACAGTCTGCAGTATGGGTTACACCTCAATATAAAGAAAAGAAAAATCCTCACGATTGGACTTACAAACTGCATCACAATAAATGGAAAAAAGATTGAAGTTGTCAAAGACTTCACATTGCTTGGTTCTATGATTGACATCAATGAAAGCAGCAGTCAGGACATCAGACCATGTATAGCACTGGGCAGGTCAGCTGCAAACAACCTCTTTGAAGTCCTGAGGAGCAAAGATTTCTTGTTGAAGACTAAGGTGTGCCTGACACAAGCCATGCTATTTTCAATCGCCTCGTATGCATGTAAGAGCTGACAATGCATAAAGAAGACCGAAGAATTGATGGTTTTGTGTTGTGCTGGAGAAGCTTGCTGAAAGTACCATGGACTGCGAAAAGAACTAACAAATCCACCCTGGAGGAAGTGCAGCTTAAATGTTCCTTGGAAGCGAGAATGACCAGACTTCATCTCACTTTGGTCATGTTATCAGAAAGGATAACTGGAGAAGGATGCCATGCTTGGTAAGGTGGAGGGTTGACAAAAGAGGGGAAGGCCCTCAATGAGCTGGATTGATATGGTGGCTGCAGCAATGGGCTCAAGTATAGCAGGGATTGCGGAGTTGGCGTGGGACTAGGAGGCGTTTCGTTCTGATGTGCATAGTGTCTCTATGAGTCAAAGATCACTCAATGGCACCTAACAACAACAACAACAACAACAACATTAATTTAAATGAATAACTTGGAAGTGGCCACAACTTATCTGTCAGTATGTCATACTCTGGTAGCTTGCAAGTTGCTGTGATAGTGGAAGCTATGCCACCAGTATTTCAAATACCAACTGGGCCAGCTATGGTGGACAGGTTTCAGCAGAGCTTCCAGATTAGGAAGATGGACCTGGCAGTCTATTTTTGAGAAAAAATGACCACTGAAAATCATGCAGATAGCAGTGGAACATTGTCTGATATAATTCCAGAAGATGAGCACATCATTTTGGAAAGCATTAAAAATATGTCAACAGAGTAGAGACATCTTTTTTAAAGTGGCTTGACTCAAGAAGAAATAACTGCAAGGATTCATTAATAATTGCAATGTGGAATGTGCAAAACATGAATCTAGTAAATTGAAGTTGTCAAAAAAGAAAAAGAACACTTGAAGCTCGATATACTAGATATTAGTGAGGTGAAATGGACTAGTATTAGCCATGTTGAGTAAAACAATCAAATGGTCTAATGCAAGGAATGACAAATAGAAGAAGAACAGTGTAACAATTCTTGGAGGGGAGGTAGTGCATTTTAAGATCTATACTGAAATATAGTGCTGTCAGAGATAGGATAATATCCATATGCCACAAAGAAGACCAGTTAATATAACTATTATTCAAATTTATGAACCAACCACTAAAGCCAAAGATGAAGAAAATGAAAATTTCAATTTCTTCAGTCTGAAATTAATCAAATATACAATCAAGCTGCATTGACAATTACTGATGAGTGGAATACAAAAATTAGAAAAAAGAGGAAGCGTTGGTAGTTGGAAATAAAGTCTTGTTGATAGAAATGATGCTGGAGATTGCATGAGAATTATTCAAGGCCAATGACTTCTTCACTGAAAATAACTTTTTTTCAATAGAATAAATGGTGAAAATACACTTACACCTCAGTAGATGGAGTACACAGGAAACAAATCAACTACATTTTTGGTGGGGGAGGCGGTGATGGAGAAACTCAATATCAATATTCAGAACAAAGCCAGTGACTGATTGTGACACAGACCATCAGTTGCTTGTATGCAAGTTTAAGTTGAAGTGGAAGGATGTTAAAACAAGTCCATGAGAGATAAAATATATCCTTAAGTATATTCCACCTAAATTTAGAGGCCACTTCAAGAATAGATTTGAGGTATTGAACACTAATGACCAAAGACCTGACTAGATGTAAATTGACATAGATGATCTCATACATGTTGTTGCCATTAGGTGTTATCAAGTGGTCTCCAACTCATAGATACCCTATGCACAGCATAATAAAACACTGCCTGGTCCTGTGCCATACTCTTGATCCTTCCTATACCTGACCCCATCATTACAGCTACTGTGTCAATCCATCTCATTGAGAGCTTTCCCCTTTTTTTGGTGATCCTCCACTTTACCAAGCATGATATCTTTCTTCAGGGAATGTTTCCTTCTGACAACATGACCAAAGTAGGTGAGATGAAGTCCAGCCATTCTCACTTCCAAGTAGCATTCTGACTACACTTGTTCCAGGACATATTTATTAGTCCTTTTAGCAGGCCATGGTGTTCTTAGGATTCTTCTCCAATGCCACAACTCAAAAGCATCAACTCTTCTTATACATGAAGAATGTAAAATAAAAAGACAGGAAATGAAGCAAAGACAAAAATGGATGTCAAAAGAGACTCTGAAACATCCTTTTGAACAGGAATAGCTAAAACAAATGGAAGAAATGATAAAGATATAGAACTTAACAGAAGATTTCAAAGAAAGGCTCAGGAAGAAAAAGTATTGTATTATAATGAAATAAATGTTCAAAGACCAGGAGTTGAAAAATCAAAAGAAAAGCACATGCTCTGTATTTCTTATACTGAAAGAACTGAGGAAAAATTCAAGCCTTGAGTTGCAATATTGAAGTATTCTATGGGCAAAATATTGAATGTTGAACAAGACATCAAAAGAAGGTGGAAGGAATACACAGAAGCACTTGATTAAAAAGAACTGGTTGATGTTCAACCATTTCAGGAGGTAGCATATGATCAAGAAAGAATGATATTGAAGGAAGAATTCCAAGCTGCACTGAAAGCATTGGCAACAAATAGGGCTGTGGGAATTGATAGAATACCAACTGGAATGTTTCAACAAAGGGAAGTAAGGCTGGAAGTGCTCACTTATTTATGCCAAGAAATTTGGAAGACTGATACCTGGCCAACCAATAGGAA
Organism: Orycteropus afer afer; assembly: GCF_000298275.1. Taxonomy (NCBI): domain Eukaryota; kingdom Metazoa; phylum Chordata; class Mammalia; order Tubulidentata; family Orycteropodidae; genus Orycteropus; species Orycteropus afer. The sequence goes on along the minus strand of NW_006922191.1, from coordinate 852,310 downwards.
GAGATTCATATTTATTCTCATTCCAAAGGAAAGTGACCCAAAGGAATGTAGAAATTATTGAACAATGTCATTAATACTACATGCAAGTAAAATTTTGCTGAAAAAATTTCAGGAATACATCAATAGGGAGCTGCCAGAAATTAAACTCAGGTTCCAAAGAGGATATGGAACAATGGATATCATTGCTAATATCAGGTGAATCTTGTGTGAAAGTAGAGAAGACCATAAAGATGTTTACTTGTGTTTTATGGACTATAGAAAGACATTAGTCTACGTGGATCATAACAAATTATCAATAACATTACAAAGAATGGGAATTCCAGAAAACTTAATTGTGCTAATGAGGAACCTGTTTATAGACCAAGAGGTACTCATTAGAACAGAGTTTTACCCTTTCATCATTCTTATTTAATCTGTATTCTGAGAAAATAATGCAAGAAACTGGACTACATAAAGAAGAATGCTGCAGTACAGTTGGAGGAAGATTCAGTAATAACTTGCAATATGCAGACAAAAAAAATTTGCTTGCTGAGGACAAAGAGGCCTTAAAGCACTTAGAGATGAGTATAAAGGACTGCAGTCTTCTGTATGAATTATAAATTAATACATTAAAAAAAAAAAAAAA
>NW_006922191.1:843795-851289 GCF_000298275.1 Orycteropus afer afer | reverse complement strand
ACTTTGGACATATTATCGAGAGGGACCAATCCCTGAAGAAGGATATGATGCATGGTAAAATAGAGGGTTAGTGAAAAAGGGAAGACCTTCAAGGAGATGGATGGACACAGTGGCTGCAATAATGGGCTCAAACTTAGAAAGCATTGTTTTGTTTTGTGTTTTGTTCTACAAAGAGTCTCAACATACCAGAATAAACTCATCAGCACCTAACAAAAACAGCAACACTTGTAAGTGGTGGCAGAGCAGGGTGAAAAACAAGCTATGTTTGCTGCTGAAACTGCTATCTCTATGGACCTAAAATGTTATATTAAAAACAATACACTTACAGTTTCAATATTGTATCTACAAAAAATTATAGAAACGATGCTGGACATTGCATGACAGACTTTTGCAAGACCAATGACTTACTCATTGCAAATGCCTTTTTTCAACAACATGAATGGTAGCTAGACATGTGAACATTGCCAGATGGAATACACAGGCATCAGATTGACTACATCTGTGGAAAGAGGAGAAGGAGAAACACAATATCTTAGCTAAAACAAGGTCAAGAGCTGACTGAAAAATAAGACATCAACTACTCATATACAAATTAAATTTGAACTGGAGACAATTAAAAGAAGTCCATGAGAGCCAAAAGATTATGTTGATAATATCCTACCTCAATTTAGAGACCATCAAAAGAGTAGATTTGACACATAGAATACCAATAACCAAAAACCAGATGAACTGTTGGATGACATCAAAAACTTCATACAAGAAGAAAATAAAAGGTCATTAAAAAGACAGGAAAGGAAGAAAAGACCAGAATAGATGTCAGAAAAAACTCTGAAACATGCTCTTGAATAGAGAGTAGCTGAAGCAAATGGAAGAAATGACAAGATTGAAGAGCTGAACAGAAGATTTCAAAAAGTAGCTTGAGAAGATAAAGTCAATTTTTATAATGAAATGTTCAAGGACCTGGAGTTAGAAAACCAAAAGGGAAGAACATGGTGGGCAATTCTCAAGCTGAAAGAAATAAAGAAGAAATTCAAGCCTCAAGTTGCAGTGTTGAGAGATTCTGTGGGCAAAATATTGAATGATGCAAGAAACATCAAAAAAAAAAAAAAAAAAAGATGGAAGGAATACACAGAGTCACTGTTCCAAAAGAACTGGTCAATGTGCATCCATTTCAAGAGGTGGCATATGATCAAGAACCAATGGTATTGAAGGAAGAAGTCAAAGCTGGACTGAAGCAACTGGAGAGAAACAAGGCTCCAGGAATTGATGAAATACCCACTGAGATATTTCAAAAAATGCATGCCATGCTGAAGGAATTCACTCATCTATCCAAGGAATTTGGAAGACAGCTACCTGGCCAACTGACTGGAAGAGATCCATATTTGTACCCATTTCAAAAAAAGGTGATCCTACAGAATCTGGAAATTATCAAACAATATGATTAATTATCAAATAAATAAAATCCTGCTGAAAATAATTCAAAAACATTTGTAGCAGTATGTTGACAGCTTCCAGAAATGCAAGCAGGATTCAGAAGAGGACATGGAATAAGGAATATCATTGCTGATATCAGATGGATCTTGGCTGAAAGCAAAGAATACCAGAAACATGTTTATTTGTGTTTTTTTTTTTTTGACTATGCAAAAACATGAGACTGTGTGTATCATAACAATTTATGGATAACATTGAGAAGAATGGGAATTCCGGAATCTTAATTGTGCTCATAAAGAACCTGTACATAGACCAGCAGGCTGTTGTTCAAACAGAACAAGGGAATACTGCATGGTTTAAAATCAGGAAGGGAGTGAATCAAGGTTGTATCCCTTCACCATATTTATTCAATTTGTATGCTGAGCAAATAATCCAAGAATCTGGACTATATGAAGATGAACACAGCATAAAGATTGGAGAAAGACTCATTAACAACCCGTGATATGCAGAAGACACAATCTTGCTTGCTTAAAGTGAAGATGACTTGAAGAGCTCACTGATGATTAAAGACTACCGTCTGCAGTATGGATTACACCTTAACATAAAGAAAGCCAAAATCCTCATAAGTGGACCAATAAGCAGCATAATGATAAACGGAACAAAGATTGAAGTTGTCAAAGATTTCATATTTCTTGGTTCTACCATCAATAGCAATCGAAGCAGCAGTCAAGAAATCAAATGACATCTTGCACTGGGCAAATCTGCTGCAAAAGACCTCTTTAAAGTGCTAAAGAACAAAGATGTCTCTTTGAAGACCAAGGTGTGCCTAACCATTAGTTCACTTCCCTCACATTCATGTGAAAGCTGGACAATGAATAAGAAAGACTGAAGAAGAGTAGAGTTGATGTTTTTGCGTTATGGTGTTGGCGAAGGATACTGAAAATACCATGGACTACTGAAAGAACTTGCAAATCTGTCCTGGAAGAATTGCAGTCGGAATGTTCCTTGGAAGTGAGAATGACCAGACATCATATCACCTACTTTGGTCTTGTTGTCAAAAGGGACCATTCCCTGGAGAAGGATATCACGCTTAGTAAAGTGGAGAGTCAATGAAAAGGGGGAAGGCCCTCAACTAGATGGATTGACACAGTGGCTGCAACAATGGACTCAGGCAAAGCAAGGATTGTGAGGCTGGCACAGGACCAGGCATTGTTTCATTCTTTTGTCCATAGGGTCAGTATAAGTTGGAGCCGACCAAACAACAACAACATGTACAGAACGATAACAATAAAGGCAAAGAAACAAAATAAATACAAACATTTAAATATTTATAGAGAGGTGGCTTAACACTGGGGTTTTAACTAATACTGTTTATACTATAAATGAAGAAAAAGATGCTCTTGATTTTATTTTTCTTTATCAAATCATCTTTAAAATTTTTGGCCTCTATGGAGGTTTTAAAAACATAACATTGCTTTTCAAAAATTGAATTAAGGAGCGCTGGTGGCATAATGGTTAAGGCATTCGGCTGCTAATTCTAGGTCTGTAGTTCAAAGCCACCAGTTGCTCTATGGAAAAAGATAAGGCAATCTGCTTCTGAAAGAGTTACAGAGTTGGAAACCCTATGGACATCGTTGTGAGTCAGAATCAACTTGATTGCAATGGATTTTAGTTTTTCAGAAAATAAATCAGGTCCTTCCGTAGGCTTTCTATACAAAAATTACATGACTTTGATGGGAACAAAGCAAGGAGATTTTCAGAGCCTTGGCTGCATTTCATTTCTTTAGAGTCTGTTGGAAATGGAGTCCAGATTGGATAAGATGTGAAGATGTCTATTATTTTATCCTACAAATGTCACATTTAGTAAAGCTCACTATTTTTCTAACTGGCTCTCATTTGTTAATACTTACTGTTTCATTGAGAATTCAGGGAGATTAAAAGCATTCATTTTCACTGTTATACACTGAAAATGAAATGAGACATTTCAGGAAGTTATTTGTAATTTTGATAAGAACATTTTCAAATTATGACACTCTTTCTTAATTATTAGTGTTACATCTTAATTGGGTTATATTTCCAATAAGTGATAATTCTTCATTTGTCGCTTTTTTAAATCTCAGATTGGGAAATAAAATTTTAGTTAGAGAAATTTCAAGTGTCTTTCTTAGCAGGGATAATCATAGGCTTCCCACTCAGTTATTTCTTTTTCTTTTTCTTTTTTTTCTTCAAGGCTTATTATAAAAGGTATTTGAGCAGTAATTTTGTCAGTCGCATTTGTCAGTAAGTAAAGCAGAGCAAACACATAGGCTTAAAGTTCGGTGGGAAGAAGCCCTACTCTTTCTTATTACATCCATCTAAAAATTTCAGTTGACAATTTAAAGACTCTTAGGAGTAACTGGAATGCAGTTAAATGTTACTGACAAACACCTGTGATAAACATGTAGGCCTTAGTGATATGGATTAATAGTTTACTGAGTACATTGTGTTCCAATAATATTATTTCATTAATTCTTTTAATCCTTTTGGCAACCATATGAGAAAGACCTATTTTATCCCCATTTCTCAGCAATTCACTCACTGAGCAGGAAATAAGCTTTTAGCTGATACAGCACAGAATGGTTTGAGTTTGACTAGTAAACAAAAGGTTGGCTGTTTGAACCCATGCATCAGGTCTTCAGAAGAAAGATTTGGTGATCTGTATCCATGAAAATTACTGCCAAGAAAACTCAATAAGTTTCAAGTCTACTCTGTAACACATGACAGTGTATAATAGCATTTCAAGAGGAATTCAATCATGTTCTTGCTAAATCTTCTACAAACTTCCAAAACATGTGAGAGAGATCTCCATGTTATTATTTGGGTGCTTACTTCTGTACCTAATAAGCTAATCTAGCAAAGCTATACTTACTAAAACAAAACAAAACAAAACAAAACAAAAAAACAGACCCACTGCCATCAAATTAATTCCAACTCATAGCAACCGTTAGGTTTCCAAGGAAGTATATCTTTCTGGAAGTAGATTGCCCAGTCTTGCTTCCGCAGAGTGGCTGGTGGGTTTGAACCATCGACCATCTGGTTAGCAGTCAGATGCCTTAGGCACAAATTAGATATGATTTTTGAGCCAAAAATTAAAGGATTATTTAAACTAAATGCACAGTTGAAGCATGCACAGTGTTATAATAAACTCAGAAAGATCAGTTAATATCATAAAATTAAAATCATTTGTCATATTTAAAATATTAAAAACAACAGAGGCTAGGAAATGCTAGTAAAATCCTGACCTTAATATTTAAAATCAAGTGAGTTTCATGAAATCAATTTTTGTAATTAACTGAGGAAAACAACATCCCTAACACAAGTGGACCATTTTTGTGCTGCTGAAGAGCATAAGAAAATACTTTTGACATATTGATTACTTCAAGAAGTTCTGGTGATGTAGTAGTTAAGGCATTTGGCTGCTAACTGAAAAGCCAGTGGTTTGAACCCACCTGCTGCTCCACAGAAGAAAGATAAGGCAGTTTGCTTTCATAATGGGTTATAGCCTTGGAAACCAAATAGGGATTGCTATGAGTAAGAATCAATTCCATGGCACTGAGTTTAGTTTTTTGGTATTGATTATTTTAGCATTATACATGCACATGAATGCACATACACATACAAACACACATACGTACACTGTGGTAGTTAAGGTTTTGTGTCAAGTTGTCTGGGCCTGGTTGAGTGGCTGGACAGCTGGTGGTAGTCATTTCCTATGATGAGATCAACAATCAACTCCATGGTGGGATCTACCACAAGCAGCTGAGTAGTTGTTTAGGTATGTGGTCTGCTTCTTATATATAAGAAGCAGCTTTGGGAACGGTCTCCAGCTTATGGCACACTTGAACCCTGCACGTAGCCAAGTCATTGTCCAGCAGCCTGCAATGCTCTGCCAATCTTGGGATTTTCAATGGACTTGAATCAATGGCCTGCTGTGTGGTTTGGTAATATCAGGACTGTGCCTTTTCACTTGTTGACCTTCGCTTTGTCAGCCTCAGCAGCCAGCAGCAGCCTGAGTGAAGAAAAGCCTCCAGACTCAGTGGGCCGGGAGCAGGAGGCAAAGCTGAAGCCCAAGGTTGAGGGGCTTTCACCCAGCCCCTAGAGCCTGGCACTTTGCATTTGGACTTAACGCCTCTAAACTGTAAGAGAATTAACTCCTATTTGTTAAAGCCTTCCCATATGTGGTATATTTCTGTTGGAGCAACACAGAGGTAATCAAACCACACACTTTACTGAGATTGGAAGATCTACGATGTATGCTTACTATTTTCTCACTGTAGAGTCACCTGGTTTATGAGAAATTCACCAATGTAATTCCATGGTAAAACATTGACAAGTGGTCTTTTCAATAAACAGTCGTGTAGCAATTGAATATCTGTATAGAAAACATATACTTTCCTGTGCTGACACCTGGAATTGGGTTTCAAGAGAGAAAGGAGTTGATATATATTTGTACAGTTTGACATTTTCACAAAGTATATGTATAACATTGATAATTACAACCAAAACAAAATAAAATATTTTTTTCTGAGATAAAAATATAAAGCTAAAAAGATTTAGAATACTAGAGCTCCACATTATACCTAATTTTTTTTACTTATCAAAACATATATCTAATAAAAAATAATAATCATTATCATTTTCATCACTAAAATGCCCAACCTAAAACATATTAGATCCAGAGCTAAATGGCTTATTGGCAGTAAGTCATTTCATTTTTACAGAAATCCTGTTAGTTAGGTAGTATCATGACACCCTTGCAGAAGAGAAAATAAACAGAAGTTAGATAATGTGCCCAAGTCCACATAAGCTGATGAGTAATAACACTGGGGATCAAATTCAATAAGTCTGGCTCCAGAGCCCATGTTATAGGGTCCATATTATGAAATACTGCATTGGGTGTTTGGATATTTGTTGTCCTGATATCTCCAAATAAATTCTGTAATTTCTCATTAGTGATACTTTTATTACTAAGCAAGACCTAATTTTTCTTCAATTGCAATTAATACATCTGGATCTATGCACAGACATTCACTGGACTTGATTCACTGTATAGCCCTGGAATGCCATTAAGATAAATGTAAACAGGAAGGAAGGGCAGAGATTCTGGATCAGGTGTTACCTTACCAGAAGTGGGGCTGCAATGTCTTCCTAGTGGACCGTGGAGGAAATAGAATCCCTGTTGCAAGAAATCTACTTACATAGTTTGAAGCAGAATCTTAGTCGTTTTGAATTGTCTTGTACTTTCTCTTCCTGTCTCTCAAATGAGTAGTCCAGACCTCCAGTATAACTTCAGCCAACAAGCTGAAGTTCCTTTACTTTTCCAAAGAGCTGTTCACTCACCAAACAAAGCCAAACCCACTGCCATCAAGTTGATTTGATTCGCTCACCCCTATAGGGTTTCCAAGGTTACAAATCTTGACAGAAGCAGACTCTCTTATCTTTCTCCTGTGGAGTGACTGGTGGGGTTCAAACTGCTGGCCTTCTGATTAGCAGCCCAATGCCTTAATGACAGAGCCATCAGAGCTCCTTAATTCACTCATCATCAGCACTTTATTGTTTGGCAAAGAGAAGTACAGGATCTTTTAAAATATTTCTTCCCCAACCCTACGTCTTCCCTTTTCTCTACAATCTTCATATCCAAAGTACTAAGTACATATTTAAGTACTTAGGAACCCTGGTTGTGCAAAGGTTAAGTGTTTGGCTGCTAATTGAAGGGTCAGTGGTTTTAACCCACCAGCTGTTCTGCAGAAAAAAACCTGACAATGGCATCAAGTCAATTCCAATTCATAGCAACCCCATCAGGTTTTGGAGGCTGTAAATCTTTGTGGAAGTAGATAGCCCCATTTTATTTCCATGAAGCAGCTAGTGGGCTTGAACTGCTGATCTTCTGGCTGGCAGCCTAATGCTTTATCTACTATACCACCAGTGCTTCTTACTGTAAAGATTATAGCCTAGGAAACTATATGGAGCAGTTTTACTCTGACATATAGGGTCATTATGAATTGGAATCAACTCGAGGGAATA
>NW_006922191.1:838452-842893 GCF_000298275.1 Orycteropus afer afer | reverse complement strand
AAAAAAAGAAAAAACTCGCTGCCCTTGAATCGATTCCAACTCATAATGACCTCCATTGGGTTTCCAAGGCTATTGATCTTTATGGCAGCAGACTGTCTCATCTTTCTTCTGCAAAACAGCTTGTGGGTTCAAACCACAACATTTGGTTACAACCGAGTGCCTTAACCACTACATGAGTAGAGCCCAACTCTCAGGATGATTTAGCTGGCTGAAAATCTTTGTTTTTCTAAGGGGACTAGAAGGCTGCACAACCCATACCCATGCAAACACCTGTGCTGCCTCTCCAGGCTGGTCCTTGTTAAGAATGGAGAGATTCTTTAAAATAAGATTTGGAAAATAAGATTTTTTAAAGGTAAAAGACTTTTGTGAATGGCCATATTGGGTAGTCCACATTAATAGGCTTAAAGAGAAAGGGTTTTTCAGGAATTAGGGAAAGGGAAAGGGGAGCTAACTTGAAGAATGAAATGTGTGTTAAGACCAGACTCTTTCCACCAAAGCTGGTAGAAGACTAATAAAGCTAACATCTCCCATTTACGTCTGAAACATTCCGATCCTCTCCTCTTCTGTGTTAAATCATTGTTTTACAGATCAGCAGTCCTGTGATGACACAATCAGTTCTAAGGGAAGTGATGAGGAGCAAAACAAGGTTTGGAGTATTTTCAGCTGTCCTAGTGCAGCTTAAAAGGTACAGTTCATTTGATAGACATCATTTCAAAACAAGCAGTCATAAAGAAGGATACATACCAAAACCAATTATTCTATGGAGTTATCAAAATGTATGTTGCTTCTGTTTCGTGTTAAAGAAAAGCAATTTTTAAAATGTGCTATGCCCTTTTGTAAAATGTTTTCTTTCAAAGGTGAACAGAAAATGGCAAAGCCATTCAGATAGTTAGATGTAAAAATGCATTCTTAGCAATCTCAAATGGGTATAGCTAAGCAGTCAAAGTACTGACTCAAAGTATTAAGTTTGATTTCTTGGGAGAAAATTTGAACTTCCATATTCTTTAGCTTTATATTCATGCAAACTTCTAGTGGGCCGCTATAAAAATGCTAGTAGGAAGTCTCATACATTTTGGTTGAAGGTGTCCAAGGCTGAAGTCACTGTTCAGATTTGCTGTTCTTCAAGTGAAAATGAGAAGTTTAGGAGAAAAAGCCCAAGGATGCATTGATTCTGCTGTGTGGCCAAACCTCTCCACCATGCTCTGAAGCACAGACTCTCACTTCCATCTGCTTCTTCACTCTATGTATCACTTTCTTGGGATCAGAGGAAATTGAGCAGAAAAGTATGGAAATAAAAACAAAATGTGGTCTCCCAGATATGTCATGCTCTGTAAAACATTTGAAATATACATATTAACATCATACATTAATTTTCTTCTCATCCATTTACATTTTATTTTCTGTTTGAATAACTATTAAACAGATATATAAAATACACTGGAACCTCCAGGAGATTACAAATGCTTCTTCCCATTTGATTATGAAAAGGCTTTTATTTTTATATCTGGGCAACTAGGAGAAGGTGCACATCAACAAAATATGTTTTGTCTATTTGTTTGGAAAAAGAGAGATAATAGCCATCAATTTCTTTTACTCTTTGTTGTTGTTTAAGACAGTATATTTGAACCAGAATTTGCAGGACATAATGAAATATTTTCGGTAACTGTGAAAGGAGAATCATTATATTGATACATTCAAAAAATGTGTTCAGCTGTATAACACAGAGAGTGAACTCTTATCTAAACTATTGCCTTTGGTTAATAATGATATATCAGTACTGAGTCATCAATTCTAATAGATGTACCACACTAATCTAAGATGTTAATAATACGGGAAACTGTGAGCAGGGAAGAGGAAGAGTAGATGAGAACTGTCTGTGTTATCTGCCCCATTTTTTCTAAACTTAAAGCTTCTCTAAAAAGTAATAAAAAAAAAAGTCTGTTATGTTTTTTCCTACTTCCTAAGTCTTTAGAAGAATTCAAGGAAAAATTAGTCTTGAAACCAGTATGATAGTCATTCTAATAAATATGTTCTAAATAGCAATAAGTAATTGGGTAAGGTCTCAATTTCTGTGTCTAAGTGAAGCAGAAATTATTCCCTACCTTAATGGACAAAATTCTGTGATGAGCACATGAAAAACCAAAACCAAACTCACTGATGTGGAGTTGGATCTGACTGATAGTGACCCCTCCTTGGGTTTTCCAAGCGGTATCACTACAGAAGTAAATGGCCCCACCTTCCTTCTGAGGAGTGGCTGGTGGATTTGAGCCACTGGCCTTCTGGTTAGCAATCAAATGCCGCAGGCACCACACCTCCAGAGCTCCCAAGTTAAGTGCCTCTCAATTACCCCAACACTTCCAAGACACTGCAGGGAACCTAGTAATGTGTGAATACTAGATCACATTTAATTTTGTTTTATTTTATTTACAAACATTAAGATCTTTAATCACAATTGTTTAAGATAAGGATATCTTTCTATTTTGATTTCTCCTCTCTCACATTTGCCCTTGTGTTGTGTGTGATTTGGTTGTGGAGTTGCTCTGGGAATTTTGGGGAATAAAGGGAAATTGAGTTGGAGATATATTTATTTCAAATTTAGTGACACCCTCATGCAAAGGTATAATTTGAAGTCATATATGTATCACTTTCATTATCCACCTAATTCCAGTGTTGGGCATAGATACGTTTATTCATAGAGCTTTATTACCCCTAAGCCAACCAAATATATGCTTCTCTGCCCCTTCAATATCCTTCTATGTATCTCTAATAGAGGAATGACTGAAACATCTATGGAAAATAATATAATAAAATCTTTGTCATATGAAAAGGCAAAAAAAAAATATAGAAAAATCCATATTATAGCATTCTATGAGATATTTCATTAGTTAAAAATACTACTTTTCTAGATTTTTATGTCTGTAATACTGGTCAGGTGTTTTTATTTTAATTTATTGTAGTTTCTTATATCTTTGCAAAGTATCTGCCATAATGTTTTAAAGAGGATCCCTGAACAACATATTCTCAGGGTCCAAAAGCATGTGGATCCATTGCTGGAGCTAAAGCAAGTTAGCTGTTATTTGTGACTATATTTGTTGTTGTTATTATTGTTGTCTTTAAACGTGTTGTGTAATATGACTAGAATTCAGCTTTGGCAAGGGGTAAAAAAAAATGGCATTTTCCAAAAAGCTAAAAATTAATGGGAAAAAGTAGAAAATTATTGTCATTCCATGCAGTAAGTATTGGTAACATACAGTAGAGTAGAAGTCATGAAGTACAAAGTGAGGGATAAGAATTCAGACAACACTCAATAAAGTTGGCAAGTGTTACATCAAGGTGATGTTTAGTGCTGTATCTCAGAAAATATCCAAGTTCTTTTACCTTATTAATGAAGCCTTTAATATTTTAAAATTTATTTTTAATGACCATATTGATTTCCTTATTGTTATATATTGACATAAGAACACTCTACAACAAATGCAACCCACTGCCCTCGAGTCAGATCTGACTCATAGCAACCCCTCCTTGGGTTTCTGAGGTGGTATCATTACATAAGATTGCCCAAGCTTCTTTCCAAGGAGTGACAGGTGGGTTTGAAGTACCAGCTTTCTGGTTAGCAGTCAAATGCCTTAGGCACTATGCCACCACACCTCCTAAGAAGATGCTAAGCCATCAAAATTCAAATCTAAATAAATGTACTTAATAAATAAATTTTTGTCTTGTTTTCATCTTCAACACTGATTTCTGAACAAAATAATGGTAGTTATTGGCATGAAATTATTTCAAAATTAAAACAAAACTATGTTCTATAACCAGTTCAGTGTCTTAGGCATGCTTATGTGTATACTAAATTAGTGTTAGAAGAAAACTAGATCTATAATTTCATGGATTTTGTGTTCTTGAATTAGATTTTGTATTTAAGAGTCCTAAGGGGAAAATATTACCTTCAACTTTGCTTTTCGTATAAATTCTATTTTGAAATTATCCTCTGAGTATTTAACCATATGTCCTGAGGTACAGGAGCTTTGGTGGCACAGTGGTTAAAGCATCTGGCTGCTAACCAAAATGTTAGCAATTCAAACCCACCAGCCACTCCAAGGAGAAAGATGAAGCAGTATGCTTCTGTAAAGATTTACAAACTTGGGAACCCTATGGGGCAGTTCTACTTTGTCCTATAAGGTTTTTATGAGTCAGAATTGAATCAATGGCATTGAGTAGGTGGGTAATCATGAGTAAAGCAATTATGCTGAAGTAATGAATATATTTTTTTTCTAAAAACTTTGAAAAATAAGAAAATATTTGTAGTGGAGAACAATATCATCAAGGATTATGTTATGAAGTAACATAAAGGTAAATCATAATAAAATATTTTTTCTTTCAACAGTTCTGTGGAAAAAGGGGATGAGGTCTGGAGGCAACTCAGGAATATTGATATATTGATTAT
>NW_006922191.1:831373-832883 GCF_000298275.1 Orycteropus afer afer | reverse complement strand
ACCTAAGCATTTAGCTGTCTGCACACAAAGCTGGTGATAAAATAGAGTTTCAGGAGTTTCATCAGTGTAGAATGTATCTAATAACCTTTTATCATGCAACAAAAATATTTTCACTGAACATAAATTTGCACAAATGAATGTGAAAAGCTGTGTCATAGTATCGTATTTTTAATAAATTTTTCACTCCAAAGGTTGGAGATTAGAGGATTAAGCTACAAGAAAGATTAAGCAATTGTCTCAGTCAATGTTCTCATAATACAGATGAGAAAACAGAGGTAAATCCGTTTTTCCACGTACACATATCTAGTTATTCTGACTGGATTCAGTGTCTATTTTTCTTATCAAGAATAGCAAATCTATTACACTCATGCCTTTCCTTCCTCTTCTACATTCAAAATAGAAGCTTGTAATGGCTTTTCCTCTAAGTTCCAGGCTGTAGATCCACATTCTCAAAACATTCCCTACAACACCCTCAACAATCACTTCCCAAAAGACCATGTGACACAATCAAAAGCTTGTCATAAAAAGTAGTTTTCATATAGTAAAGATTTTGCTCTCACTTCCTTCTAGCAATTTAGAAAACTTTTATTGGGTAAGGAGTTTAAAGATTAAGAAATGATTCCATAGGTTTCAAGTTAAGACCCAGAGATATTTTGAATATTTGGATCTAAATATATTTATACTGACTTCCTCATTTCTGATCCCAGTATTGAAACAAATAAAGGTGAACAAAGTTGTTTATTTTTGTAAGCAGGCATTTTTTTAAAAAATGCAGAACATAATAATATTTGGGGGCTTAAGCATTTTTTAATAACTGACAGAATAATTGTAACTTCTCATTATGCCAACCTACAATTCTGACAAAACTTCTTTCCTCAGCTCTGCCCAGGGAAGTTTCCTAAGAAACAAAACTGATATTTAGAGCTATGGAGAAGAGGAAAATTTGCCTTTCAAATAATGATACACTGGAATAGCACAGAGTAATTTTGAAAGATGTTCCGTATTGCCCTTCAGTCGAGCAAAGGGGAAAATAGAATATGGCTGGGTCAAGTTTATGCAGTACACACCACTGCTGAATTGAAATATTTGTCTGAGAAATCAAAGAAGCAACCAAAAGTCAGGAGGGCACGATTGGCTGTTCACAGGGAAAATATCTTCTAGACTTCAGTGTTCTGCTTCAGTTCACCTGAGGAATTAGAACAAGACATTAAGCAGAATTCTCAATATGACTCTATGTGTGGACTACCAAGCTGAGAGAAATCTGAAATGAGAGAGAAACTTATCTGAGGGCTTTTACAAGGATACTAGGGAAAAGTAATTTCTTTTCTCCGGGCTCAGAAAAAAAGAAAATAAGTAGAATGAAATCTCCCATTTTGAATCTGATTTTTATTTATTTATGTTTAAAATGCAAATAGCTTTACAGTATAGGAAAGGAGCTCATTAAAAAGCTTTTAAATACTAACAAGTGAAGAATATAGGACTCTAGGGTCTATGGTTTCAGGACACAGCC
>NW_006922191.1:828914-831073 GCF_000298275.1 Orycteropus afer afer | reverse complement strand
GGAGAGTTTGATGATTTCTTTAAAAGGCCCAAAGTTTTTAGGTTTTGGAATGGCAACCAAGAAGGTATGAGAATTCTGTTGTGTCCATCACAATAGGTATGGTAAATTGGTATAGTATTTTCCTTACTACTCAAAGGAAGATATATCATAAAAATAAAATTGAATTTTTTGTTTATACTTTGAAAGTATGCACACATTTAACTTTTTTACTCAAAACTATACATGAAAAGTTACATTGAAAGCATTGTTGTTGTTGTTGTTTGGTGCAGTCAAGTTGGCTCCAACTCATAGTGATCCTATGTACAACAGAATGAAACACTGTCCAGTCCTGAGTCCTGAGCTAGTCTCATAATTCTTGATTTACCTGAGCCCATAGTTGCATCCAATGTGTCAATCCACCTCTTTGAGAGCCTTCCTCTTTTTTGTTGACCCTCCACTCTACCAAGCATGATATCTTTCTCCAGGAATGGTCCCTTCTGACAACTAGACCAAAGAAGATGAGATGAAATCTGGCCATTCTTGCTTCCAAGGAACATTCTGGCTGTACATCTTCCAAGACAGATCTGTTAGTTCTTCAGTCAGTCCATAGTATTTTCAGCATTTTTCACCAACACCACACCTCAAAAGCATCAACTCTTCTTCAATCTCCCTTACCCATTGTCCAGCTTTCACAGAAATCTGAGGTAATTGCAAATACCAAGGTTGGGGTTAGGCAAACCTTAGCCTTCAAAGATTATCTTGGCTCTTCAGCACTTTAAAGAGGTTTTTTGCAGCAGATTTGCCCAGTGCAATATGTCATCTGATTTCTTGACAGCTACTTCCATTGGTGTTGACTGTGGTTCCAAGCAATATGAAATCTTTGACAACTTCAATCTTTTTTCCATTTATTATTATGCAGCTTATTGGTCCACTTGTGAGGATTTTCATTTTCTTTATGTTGAGGTGTAATCCATGCTACAAACTGTGGTCTTTAATCTTCATCAGTAAGTGCTTCAAGTCATCTTCAGTTTTATCCAGCAAGGTTGTATCATCTGCACATCACAGATTGTCAATGAGTTCCTCCAATCCTGATGCCATGCTTTTCTTCATATAGTCCAGCTTCTTGGATTATTTGCTTCAGATTAAGTAAGTATGGAAAAAGGACACAACCCTGATGTACTTCTTCCTAATTTTAAACCAACCACTATCCCTTTTTTTCTGTTTCAATGACAGCCTCCATGTGTATGTATAGGCTCCTTGTGAGCCCAATTAAGTGTTCTGAAATTCCCGTTCTTCTCAATGTTATTCATAATTGGTTATGATCCACACAATCAAATGCTTTAACATAGTCAACAAAATACAAGTAAACATCATTCTGGTATACTTTGCTTTGACTCAAGATCCATCTCACATCAGCTATGATATCCCTCACTCCATATCCCCTTCTGAATCCAGATTGCATTTCTGGAAGCTCTCTGTCAATATACTGCTACAACCATTTTTGAATTATCTTCGGCAAGATTTTACTTGCCTGTGATATTAACGATTTTGTTTGATAATTTCCACATTCTGTGGATTTGGAAATGTTAGACAATAAAGGAAAAAAGTTGCATTTAAATATTCAGAAAAAAGAGCAAAATTATTAATTTCAGAAAATAGGATTGTCTGCCAAAATATTCAGAGATAAAATGATACAATATCAGAATTGAGAAGATAATTAATTAGCGTAGTCATTCAGAAAATAGGAGTTTCTATACAAGAGTAATGACTAACCAAGGAGGAAAAAAAAAGTGAGAACACAATGATCCCAGCATCAATAAAAACAAACACTGTAAAAATAACAAATTTATAAAACAGGAACATTTTTCTTACAAGTTATAAAAACCTAGGCTAATTTCCCTTAGTTATAAAGTATAATTACTAATTCCAATAATTGAATTATACAAGAGTCAATGTGAGCTTCAGATGAAGCTTAATTGAGTAGCTTGATAATGCTACCTAAGGAATTATTTATTTATGCTTCTCTCTCCTTTGAATTGCATTATTTACATTTAGTCCTAAAATGGGTTACTCTTTTCACACCAAAACACCTGTCAGCATACTCAAGAACAATATATTTCCTCATTTCTATCCTGAAGTAAAGATATAGGATGTTTTTCTCAGCTTTCTTAGTAAAGATC
>NW_006922191.1:818587-825283 GCF_000298275.1 Orycteropus afer afer | reverse complement strand
TTTTGGTTCAAATGTGTTTTAATATTGACAAAAGTATGCCAGAAGTAGCACTTTCATATTCTAATTTTGAATAAATATTTGAGTTCAGTTTGTCAGGATCTATTATAACACTCACATTATTTTAGCTATCAATCTTTGTTTCTAGATTGTAATTCAATAAGATAAAGAACTACCCAAGAACAATATATAAAGATACTTATTTTGCTTTATAAGGGACAGAAGGAGATGGTCAAATAAAATATGATTCCACTGTAATATAGAATACTACATAAGCACTAAAAGGATGTAAAAGGATATGTTAAAATTTTTACCAGCAAGATATATGCTGAAGTGAAAAAACAACAATTTTGTAACTAAAATGTAAAGTACAATGCCCACTTTTTTAAAGTAACTGCTGTTGTTGTTGTGGATCTAATTCAATCATTATTATTCATGAATGAGCTTAGAAAAATTACTAATGTTTACTGAACTTCAAGTTCCCATCTACAAAAAAAAAAAAAAAATGACACAAATTATATTAATGATCTCCCTTATGAATTTTTCAAAGAATAATTTATTTCAAAGTCCTTTGCAAACAAAATCCCATAAAAATTTAATACATTTAAGAATAACATTTATTATTGAATTATACTGATATTTATTCTTTGAAACTACGTGCATATGATTTTTGCAACCTGTAGACAAACCATTTTGCACAAGAGTGTGAAATTCCTAAGGATAAAATATGGAGATTTTCATGTTATTCATTAGAATGAAACAAAGGGCATCAACCTGTAAACCAAAAGTAGTTAACACAGGGCGTTTCTATAATATCAAAGCATTTTCCTGGCAGGGACTAACCTGAGCATAATAAGCAAGTTATTTCCAGTATGATTAATGACCTTATTAGATTCATGTGAGCAGGCTGAGACTTTTCATTTCCAGAGAAATATGAAGAAATTGAAGATGGGTCAGAAAAGAAGCATGAAAATGAGTATAGAGATAGAAATGGAATCTATAAGAAAGGTGAAAATAGTTTATATTGTTTCACATGGTTATGAGAAGTCTCCATGTATATGAAAAGTTATTTCAAGGAGGAAGGTCAACAGCTGCCTTCAATTTCAGTGGAATTTCAAAAAAGGAAATACATTTTTATATTATATTGAGTGACATTTACCTTAGAACTCAGAACAGAATTGTCTAGCTAACTAAGGAGAGTTACTGAAATTCATCAAAACTAAGATAGGCAATATATTGCCAGGGATTCAGAAAGTAGTCCTGCTTAGGGAATGAAGGATGAAGCAAGTGGTCTCTAGCAATCACATCTCAGAACAGTCAAAAACCAAACCAACCAACCAAACAAAAAACACAAACAAATAGATAAGAATATTTCTATACTTGAGCATAAATCTTCATTCTTCTTTTAAAATATTTTAGAATAAAAATCACATAAAATTTCTCAGATTCAGCTATACCATTTAGGTCCCTCTGCTTTGGAGAATGCCTTATTTCATCCATTCTTTCATTCATTTATGTACCTGTGTCAGACAAGTAACCCAGTATTTTTCCAGCTGCTAGTCAAGCTCAGCTTCCTAATTCCCTGAGAAAACCCAACTTTCTGATAAAAATGAATGCCCCAAAGTTATCTCAGGCTAGTTCAGTTGTTAATAAATTATCCTGGTCAGTAGAACATTTTTTGATGATTCTAGACTTATATATGTATGTGTGTATATTTATTTATTTATTTATTTAGTAACAAATACCTAGCTGCATATGGCAGCCTGTCAACGAGTCTTCCTCTAATTGTGATGTTATGTTCTTTTTCATGTCGTCTAGCTTCTCAAATCAATTACTCAGCAAAAAGATTGAGTATATATGGTGAAAATATACAATCCTGAAGCACATCTTTCCTGATTTTAACCTACGTAGTATCCCCTAGTTCTGTTTGTACAACTACCTCTTGGTCTGTGTACAGTTTCCACATAAGCACAATTAAGTACAATTGACCTTTGAACATTGTGGGTTTAAACTATGCAGGTCCACTTATATTGGGATTTTTTTTTCAAGATAATGGATCTTGGAAAAATTCAAGAGCTGATAGACACCACACCAGAGGAATAAAAAGATGACTTGATGGAGGTGAGTGCTTCGTAGCCAGTAAGAGATGGTGAGGAGGAAGACATAGACAAACAGTGCCAGAAGACAAATTGACATTAGGAAATCCACTACAAGGGTTCCATTTACTCAAGACTACTTTTCACTTCTTTTATGACTTAGGCATTTTGATGATATGGTCATTGAAACAAAACCAAATAGTGGAAGAAGGATGGGAACCATATGGAAACATTTTCATAGATACAAAACAGCAAAAATCAAAGAGAAAGTGTGAAGTATTTCTGTAAAGTTACAAAGAATGTTCCTGCCTCTCCTACCTCCCCTTCCACTTCCTCCACCTCCTCTATCATTGCCAATCCTGAGACAGCACAAGCAAACCTTCTTCTTTCTCCTCCTCCTCAGCCTTCTCAACATGAAGATGGAGAAGATGAAGACCTTTATGTTGATCCACTTCTACTTAATGAATACTAAATAATCATCATGCCATGCAGTTAGTAAACTTGTAAGTTTTGAATGTGTTTGAGCACCTGTGTGTGAAAAATCTAATAACTGTATGGCAATAACTGTGTCAACTGACTTTATTTTATCAGTCAGGCATCTGATCAATAGTAGGCTATTAGAAGTTAAGTTATTGAGGAGGCAAAAGATATATGTGGCTTTTCAACTATGCATTGGTTGGCAGCCCTAATGACCATGTTGTTCAAGGGTCAACTATTTTCTGCAATCCCCATTCTTTGCAATATTATCTATAATTTATTATGATCTGTACAGTCAAATGTGTTTGCATACTCAAGAAAACACAGGTAAATATCTTTCTAGTCTTCTCTGCTTTCAGCCAGGGTCTATCTGAGATCGGCAGTGATATCCCTTGTTCCACATTTTCTGAACCCAACTTGAACTTCTGGCAGTTTCCTGTCATTTCTATAAATAAATCAGAGGCATTACACCAAATATTTAATTTTCCTGTTTGTCACAAACTCCAAAACCAAATGAGATACTTCAGGGGGAATATGGTGTAAATGGTACACAGGGTGAAATATCATTTATGGTAACTTGGACTGAAGATTGGTAACTATTTAGTGAGCTTGTATACATCATACTGCAACACCCTCACTGACAGAAACTTCCCTGGGATACCTGGGACAATGCAATCTAATTAAAAGAACCAATGGCAGTAAATTTGGGGTAGGGAAAAATGGGTTATAGAGTAGGAAGATAAGTCAGATTTACTTAATTTATCTAGGTTGTGGTGATAGGAAGAGATAGGATAAGAGGAAAAACAACACTTATATTTGAACAAATGGACATATACTCATAAAACTTGAACATCAGCCAACAGCCCCTCTCCATTTCCTCTTTTTTTTTTTTCTCTCTCTCTCTCTTTTTATTGAAATAGGTAAGGATACTTTAAATCAATTATTAAAACAAGATCTTCATTTTCTATTTAAATAATTATTCTTGTTTGTGACTATGTGAATGTGTATTTGTGTATGTGGGAGAGAGAGAGAAAAGCAGTCCTTAACAATTTCACTGTCTACTGGAAGCTAGTCTGGCATCCATTGACAGGTAGATTAAGGAATTCTTGTGTTCAACATAAAGATTTTCTCAGCACACAAACCCTAGACAACTTACCTTCTGATCATAATAGAAAACAATACTCTGTAATCACAGTTAAGCTCAGACAAATTCAAGGACATTTTGCAAATCTCTCAAATTTCAAACAATTCCTTAACCCAGCCAGCGTGCTATTAGCCATTGTTTTCTACTAATTAAAGCTCCAGATTATTCCTTCACCCCCTTGGAGAACAATAAGTATTACCTATCTAGGAGCTCTGGTAGCATAGTGCCTAAGGCACTTGACTGTTAACCAGAAGGCTGGCGGTTCAAACCCACCAGCCACTCCTCGGAAGGAAGGTTGGGCAATCTACTTCCGTAGTGATACTGCCTCGGCAACCCAGGGAGGGGTCGCTATGAGTCAGGACCAACTAGAGGGCACATAACAACAACAACAACAACATCTCCCTTTGTGACAGGAACTCATCCAGAGCAAATATATGCCTCCTTAAACTCTGACTATCTCATACCTAAGTACACAAGCCCACTTCCGATAAGAAATCTAACAAGTTCCTCCTGGTCCCATCTACCTGAGCTGCCCATGGTTCTCTCTGGTGCGTGGTTTCCCTTTGTCTTAGTTCTCTGGTGCTGCTGCAACAGAAAAACCACAAATGGGTGGCTTTTAGAAACAGAAATTTAGGTATAGGAGACTAGAATCTGGAATCAGGGCACCAGCTCCAGGGGAAGGCTATCTTTCATTCTCCGCTCTCAGAGAACGTCCTTGTCACTTTTCAGCTTCTCTTCTTCACCTTCATCACTATCTTAATGTGGTCTGGCATCCATCTACACCCACCTGTGCTTCCTGGCTTGTCTGCCTAATCCATTCTTTTTATATCTCAAAGATGTTTGGATTAAAGCATGCCCTCATTAATATAACAAAGAAAACTTATTCTCAAATAGGATTACATCCATAGGTATAGGGTTTAGGATTTACAAGATATATTTTGGGGGTATGCAATTTATTCCATAACATATCTGTTTCAAAAAGTACCAATAAATTCAACCTTGTTCTGCTACCTCATTATCCTAGTGGTGTTCGTGTGATGAATATCTGATACAGAACTAAATATAGAACTACATATATTTGCAGATATGTATAGTTGTTTTTAGACATAAATGTCGATATCAAGAACTTGCTACTAACACCATCATCATCACCATCAATACATCAATGTTAACATTTCTGGTGCAAGTGCTATATTCCAGTAAGTGTTACAGGAATTTCCCACTTAATTTTTACAATAACTCTGCAAGGAAATGATTACCACTTTTAAAATATGAAATGGGAAACCCAGAGGGCTTAAGTAATTTTTCCTAGGTCATGCAACAAGTACAGTGTAGAGCCAATTTCCTAGACTGAACAGCATAAAAATTGGAAGGTCAGTGTGAAGGCATCTGACAGGACCAGGGAGGAATTCGTCTCTTTTACACTTCAGTAAATATAAAATAATGGCATCTAGTGTCTGCCTTTATTATCCTCAGGCCAGTCTGCGGGTCAGTCTGTGATATTTCAAGCAGCCTCAGTAGAGTCACAAAAGGTTCTCTCTTTCCACTTCTGAAGTCAGCACTGCAGTTGCCAACCAGAGCCAACCATAATGGCTGTTTGGAAGCTGTTCTCTCTACTTTAAAGTACACATTACACTGGCCTCAGCTTTAGCCCTTCCATGGATTTGGTGCCCAAAACAGACATTGAAATAAAGGCAGTAGAGTCTTTTTTTTTTTTTTTTGAAAGAATGATGAAATGTTGTTAATTTTATTAGTTGGTTACATAGAAGCTATTTAAGAAGGACTGTATTATAGAAGTGATGATAATGCAACTACTACGTGCAATACAGCTATTGAGAAAAAGTCAAATAAATAATAGTGGCATTTTTTTTAAAAAAAATAGAAAACTAAGCAAATAAACCACAAACAACCTGTGTATCAATTCCCAAATTAATAAATCATGGGACAAAGAATTGGGAAAATAACCAAACTTTATATTCTACTCAGAAGAATATTAAGGTTTGTTTAGTTCTAACACTGATAAAAAACAAAACAAAACCATAGTTCCTAATATATTTATTAAAAACTATGATTTGAATTTTAAATTTTTATATTTACACCTGTATTTTCCATCTCTGTGGTTTAGTGGGAAGCTGCTATTCCATTTTTAGAGCATGCTACCATTTGGTGGGGGCCTGTATAACTACAGGAATCTAAAGAAAAGAACATCATCCTACCAACCCCTGCACCAGAGACCACTTGGGACGTATGCGTTCCACTAATTGTATCAAAATCTATATTACTTCAATTTTTTTTTCTTTTTATTCAAAATTCCTTCCATTATTGAAACATTTCATTTCTACAACAACAACAAAAATTCAAAGCAGACAACAGTTCGGTTTTGAAAGGCTTAATATACAACAGAATCACCTGAAGCATTTACAAACATGTGGATTCCTTGACCACAACCCAGAGTTTGTAAATCAGAAGGTCTAGGCTGGAGCTTTAAAATGTGTATTTCTAAGACATGCCCAGGTTATGCTGAGGAAGGTGCTCCAGGAAAGATAAGTTGAGAACTGCTGAATGAGAAGAATCTCTGCTCCACGATCTGAAACATGAAGAAGGAACCAGCAGCACAGAGAACACAGAAGAATATCCAAGACAAACAGCCAATAGCAGTACAAATGTTCCATGAAACAAAACACTCCTTGACTGAAGCTTGAGTTTAGCTAGGGAAGGTATTGGATACAAGGGTGAGGGAGAAGGTCAGAGGGAGTGTGGGAGTGCTGTGGGAGGATGAGGTTAACAGGTGGAAACTAGATCAGGAAGAAAAATATAGGCTATAGTAAAACATGTTTAGATTTTATTCTTAATGAAATGGTAATTCATCAGAGGATGTAGACATGTTATTATCTGAATTATACGGAAAAAAAAAGAAAGAAAAAGAAAACCTGATGTGGAATCAGTATCCTATGATATTGTTGTTGTTGTTATGTGCCGTCG
>NW_006922191.1:814341-817682 GCF_000298275.1 Orycteropus afer afer | reverse complement strand
CCAGCCACTCCTCCGAAGGAAGACTGGGCAGTCTAGTGTCACAGAGGTACTACCACAGAAACCCAAGGAGGGGTCACTATGAGTCAGAGTCACCTCAATGGTAGTGGGTTGTTTTTGTTTTTTTAACAAAGCCTAAGCACTGAAGGGTATAAGTTAAATAACTGTTGCTGTCTCTCTTTCTCTTTCTCACCCTCCATCTACCCTTCCACCTACACAACATAAAGGCAAAAATCTCTAGTCATTTTTCATTTCTGTGTTTTGCTGTTATTCACTCATTTTATAAGCAAATATTATCCTTTCTGGAAAGAACATTAAGTTTACATATAACGAGTTTAGCAACTGCAGAGAAAAGAACCATCCACCTTTACCCTACAACTCTAATGCATAAAATTCCAGGTAAAGACTGTGACCTTATATGGATCATGAGCCCAAAGGTTGAGGACTAAGGGTCTATTAACAAAAGTAGGAGGAAGGAATGGATTGAAATGAATGAATAATAACCACTTCACTGAACCTAAAGACCCTTGAAACCCAAGACAACTCAATCCCAGTTTAATGAGTACATTCTGTTTGTCAGTTTCCTCTATTAGTTAAATGAGCAAGCTAAAATTGTATCACAACGAATTTCTGTGCTAACAGATCTAAACCATGAGAGGCTTTTGGGCCAAATCCATACTAACAGGTTAATCTGCTCTGTCTCTAAATTAATGGGGGGAGGGCAAAACTGTAGCTGTTATTGGAAAGAAGGTTTTGCACAAGCTGACCTTGTCCTTGAAAGACAAGTAGAACCATTTCGCAAAATGCTTGCACAAGCTAGCTGGAGGACATCTATATAGGTGAATTGGTATATGACTAATGGTTAGTGTTTCCCAAGTCTCCTGTATAAAAATTCCTTCTTATTTTCTGTAATTTTGAGCATTGCCATAGTCAAGATTGTCTGTTGACTTGGCTGGAACATGATTCTCAGTGGTTTAGCAATTATGATGCTGTCATCCCACATAACAAATTCTCATATAACGTAATCACCTCCATAATGAGATCTGCCATGAGCAGCCAATCAGTCAAAAAGGAGGTTCCAGAGAGCTGTGGATTGCTCCCAATATATACAGACATCCTGGCAAAACTCTCTGGATTTTTGGCCACTGCATTTGGCTCATCATTTTCTGACCTCCAGTTTTTAGACTTGCAACAGTGACTTGCTGTTTTCCCTGCCAATCTTGGGATTGTTGCCTGCCCAGCATGTGAGTCAACAGTCTGCTATATTACCTGTGGATCTTGGATTTGTCAGCCTCCACTTCCAACAACCTGCTATATTGCCTGCCCATCTTGAGTTTGTCAGTCCCTGCAACTACATGAGTCAGGAGAGGTCTTCAGCTTGATGTCTGTTCCACTGATTGGGACTTGCCAGTCTCTACAATTGAATAAGCCCTTTCTTGGAGATAAACTTCTCTTTTCTTTCTCTCTCTCTTTTCACTTACTAAAGATAGTTTGGAAACTTTGAGGTTCTTTCTTTTTTCAGTGCAGTAAATTCCTGGATTAAAACACCATCAGTGGAATGCCTATTTTGATTGTATTTGGATTTTTCTTCAAGCTCCCTAATAGCAGTTTGTTGAATCAGTGGCTACTTTTGAGTACTTTCCAACTAGAGAGACTGTTGTTGTTAGGTGTCATCGAGTCATGGTGACCCTATGTACCACAGAGCGAAACATTGCCTGGTCTTACGCCACCCTCACAATCCCTGCTATACATGAGCCCAGCCCTGCAGCCCCTTTGTCGATCTATCTTGCTGAGGGTCTTACCCTTTTCTGCTGACCCTCTACCAAACAAGATATCTTTCTCCAAAGAATGATCCCTTCTGACCACATGACCAAAGTAGGTGAGAGGAAGTCTGGCCATTCTTACTTCTAAGAGCATTCTGGCTGCACTGCTTCTAGGACAGCTTTCTTCATTCTTCTATCAGTCCGCAGCATTTTTTGTACTCTTCGTCAACACCACAATTCAAAGGCATCAACTCTTCTTCAGTCTTCCTTTCTTCTATTAGTGAAACTAATATGTTTAAAATAAGAGACGAGGTCCCTAGCTGACAGAATGAATTAAGAATGAAACTATGTTTTGTATGGCTGTTACAAAGGAATCTCAGAGTAGTTTAAGCTGAAGTACTCTGTGAAACAAAGCACTGACCACATCCGGTGGCATTTATTTGATCTGGGAGGACAAAGTTTCAATCTATTCTTAACATCCTTGATAAATGAGCCTGGATTAACCCCCTCTACCAGGTTGCTGGTTTGAGTTTCATCTTTATAAACACTATAAGCTGAATATATTTGAAGTAATTTAGAATTTCAGTAATCACTTTGAGAAACGAATTTCCATCTGTTCTTTGCCTTTATATTTTAGGCACATGAGTTCCCATTTGTGTTGTCTTTTCTTCTCTCTGGGGAACTTTCATTACTCAGGTTTTGTCAGAGGGCCTGGCATGCTTTCATCTGAAACTCTGTCAGGTTAATAAGTTTAAGTAAGTACTGTTTTTCTGCTAAATTGAGTTGTTTTCATTCAAGGATTGCTGCATGCATGTTAAGAATCTGACTTACCTGTATATTTGTCTCATCTGAATTTTTGTGATTTTTCTATTTCATTTTATTCTGAAACTCGCCTCAATCTAGAGCATTCTGTGTATGTTCCAATCTTGTGCTTCTAAAAGCTACTCTGGAAAGGTGACATAAATCAGTCCATATGGGGGAAAAAAAAGAATAGATTGCTTATATTAATTAGTATAACAAGGCCTTAAAAGGGACAATTTATTCTAAACTGCTTCTCTGAAAAATCCTATAACTTACAAAAAGAAAAAAAAAAAAAAAAAACTTGCTTGTGCTGAGCAGCCTTAAAGAGATCTTAATGGCTCCCTCCAAAGTACTCTGATAACTATCCCTGTCAAAGTAACTGAGAAGCAACATAGCTGAAGCTGCAATAGTAAGAAGAAACAAAACTAAAATAAGAGGGATTGTCTCCATGTTATCAGGGAGCTAAGGGAGACCTATGTTGCTTGCACTTGAAATGGTGGAGACATGGCTCTTTCAATGATTAAGCACTCTGCCAACTTTGCTCAGATCTTCTGACTTCCAGAAATAATTGTGACTGAGGAAATTAAGGGAAATAATCTTGTAGACAAGGCAGCTAAACAAACTATCTCTCAAATTATTCTTGTCCTTGTAATGAGTCAGGAAAGAGATAACCCATTTTTTTTCATGGATGACTCTAAGTTTTGGAATTAACTTTAAAAAGACTTTTAACATATCAACAATCAACTCAAATAGAAGAAATTAGAATATGCGAAGACTAAA
>NW_006922191.1:809735-813336 GCF_000298275.1 Orycteropus afer afer | reverse complement strand
GAAAAAAAAAAAAAAAAAAAAACCCTCTGTGGACATATCTAAGTTTAGGGAATATAAGAAATGATAAAAGTTTGAATAGAAATATAGAGTATTCAAAGAAATTTTACTTCAGTTGTAATTATGTTTCATAATATATAGGCTTAAATTAATTTCCAAGATTTTTAGGTAAGTTATTGATATCAAATTGAGTTAATAGATATTCATTATAGTTGAAGTTTATAAACTTTTACTTTTTATGGCACAGAGAAAAGTTATATCCATATTTAGATGTGGTAATGAATGGATTCATTTTTGTGACTTAAGGTTTTGTAGGATAAGAGATATGTTATAAGGACAAGGAATTTCAAAGTTTTATTAAAAGGGAATATAATTAATATGGTCCAAGTTTTTTATTTGATTTAGCTAAAAAACTGATAGAATAGCTTATGAGAATTTTATGAGATTTAATGTCAAATAGGCAAAAATTGAGTTCATTGTTAAGAAAATTTTCTTTAAATACTAGGTTGGAAAACTAATTTTATTCTTTGTGCAATCTGCCTCAGAGGCAAGAGTGTGGCAGAATAAATTCCTGAATTTAAGCCAAGCTAACTGACTTTGGAAAAAAATGAAAGATTTTACCTTTCAGATCTTTGGTTAAATAACTCAGGTATTATATCTCATTGACCTATGATAAACTCCTGACAACTCTGAAACATCACGAAAAATCACCATAAGAACTAAGCTGAAAGTTTAAGCATGGCCTGGAAAGCAAGGGGGAAGGTAAAATGACAGGTAATAAGAGTTTTTTTGCTTGTTTTTGTTTTAGTTTGGTTTATGAGGGAAAAAGAAAGTCATTTTAGGTTAAAATAGAATCCTTGGTCATGCTAAAACACTTCAGAGTATGTAGTAAGGTATAGGCTTGAGGGGAAAAACGAACTTTATTTGCTTTGATTTATAATACCTACAAATAAGCAATTTAAAAAGAGACAATGAAATGTTAAGAGAATGAATAATGAAAGAGACAGAAAGGCAAAAAACGAAGTTTAAAATAACAGAAATAACTACATAAATATCTGAAGGACAGATAACCAGAAAGAAGTTCAATGCAAATGAAATAAGAAGGTCTGTGTAAACCAAAAATCACTCTGTACCAGCTAGTCAATTCTGACTCATAGTGACCCCCTTTGGAATTCCAAGGCAGTAAATCTTTACTGAAGTCGATTGCCCAGTCTTCCTTCTGCAGAGTGGCTGGTGGATTTGAATCACCAACTTAAAAATGTAGTTAAAATAAGTTAAAGAAAGGAGTTAAAATAAATACAGAATGAAGAAAAATGCCATGAAAATGGGGAGAACACAGTTAGAAGGCAGTAGAGCAGACTGTAAATCTAAGAATAATTTAAAATTATAAGATTTAATAACATGTAATAATAGAGACTCAGATTCTGACTCAGAAAATTAAAGAAATGTCTAAGATATTAAAGGTTAGTAAGTTTAACTTTGTTACAATAGCTTCAAGTTGACTATGAACAATATGATTACTGGAGACAAAACAACAGTCGTAGAGATAAAACCATAAACTAAAACCACTGCAGCCCAGCTGATTCTGACACGTATTGACCCTATAGGACAGAGCAGAACTGTTCATGGAGTTTCCATGGCAGTAAATCTTTACAGACAGATGGCTTTATTTCTCCCCCGCAAAGCAGATGATGGGTCCAAACTGTGGCATTTTGGTTAGCATCTGGGCTCTTAACCAATGTACCACCAGGCCTTTCCCACAGAAATAGGAAGCAATGTATTTAAAGTGTCTTTTTAATGCATAGTCCCTTTCTGTTATGCCAAAATATAGACATAGTTTAAGCTTTTTTGTTGACACTTGCACACGTTTACAGAAACATGTTCATACATTACAGATTCTGGATGACAAATTATTCTGTTAGCTGCCCCTTTTATGTAAATTTCTATAGGCTAGCACCTTGATCAGAAGGCAGAAACAGGAAAACATAATTAAATCCTAATGGCCAGAAGTAGATGATATCTGAAGTAGACAGCAGATCCCAAGATCACAGAATGAGACTCTATGCAACCTGCTAAAATTTGTGGACTTGACTTTAAAATTATAGCTCTTCTTATGTGAAGCTGTGCTTCATTGCTGTAGACTTCTTCCCTAGTAGTTTGTTCATTATGGAACTTCTCTCGTTAACAATTCCTTCGAATGCTTAGAGAGAAAATACATCTGTTAAACTGACTCAATCAGTCCCCAATGCTGGTGATCTTTCTGAATGTTGGATTTGTCACTCTGCCTCCTTGATATAAACATGAAAATTCAAATCATTTAGCAATCTCTGCTTTAAACTGAAGACTCATATGTGACTCATCTGTCAGTTTGTCAGCTTGGGTGTTACTGTGAGCCTAGAGGCTATGCCACCAATATTTCAAATAATAGCAGGGTCTCCCTTGGTGGACAGGTTTCAGTGGAGCTTCCAGAATAAGACACATTGGGAAGAAGGACAGGGCCATCCACTTCTGAAAAAAAAATCACAGGTGAAAACTTTATGAATAGCAGTGAAACATTTTCTGATATGTTACTGGAAAACATTATGAATAGCCCTGAAACACTGTCTGATGTAGTGCCAGAAGATGAAGCCCTCAGGTTGGAAGGCACTCAGAACACAGCTGGGGAAGAGCTGCCTCCGCAAAGTAGAGTCGACATTTATGACGCAGATAGAGTAAAGCCTTGGAGACCTTCGTTTGCTGATGGGACATGATTCAAAACAGGAGAAAAATCTGCGAACATCTATTAATGATCAGAATGTGGAATGTATGAAGTATGAATGTAGGAAAATTGGAAGTTGTCAATAATTAAATGGAATATATAAAGATCAATATTGTAAGCATAAGTGAGCTGAATTGGACTGGTATTGGCCATTTTGAATCAGACAATCATATGGTCTACTAAGCTGGAAATGACGAATTAAAGAGGAATGATATCATATCATCCTCAAAAAAGAATGTTTCAAAATCTATGCTGACTACAGTACTGCATTGTCTGTAAAGGCAAACATGGGTATATGGGCGGATAGATGAGTGGACAGGCTGAACTATCAGGTATGTCTGTGAAGGAGGGAGTGTACCCAAGACCATGCATAAGGTTGGCAGACAATGTTCCTATAAGTGCATTTGTATGATTAGTAAGAATTCCCAGGTGTATAGTAGAGCTGACAAGGGACAAGGTTGTAGTCACTTCTTGGTCACAGCCAGCTACCCAGAGGGACCAAGTAGTTGAGCTCGTGGGCTCAGGACCATAGTCACAGGGGACATCAAGCTCAATTGGCATAACATACTGCACAAAACATTGTTCCACCTCCTACTGTGGCGAGTAGCGACTGGGATCTTAAAAGCTTGCAAGCATCTATCTAGATGCAATGATGGGTCTCTCCTCATCCAGAGCAGAGAAGAATGAAGAAAACCAAAGATTCCTGGAAACAATTAGTCCTAGCGACTGGTGCACCATGCGATCCTCAGCCTATACAACTATGAGACCAGAAGAACTAGATGGTGCCTGGCTACCACTGTCAACCACTTGGAGGGGGATCTATGTAGGAGATCCTGGATAGACAGG
>NW_006922191.1:800325-809030 GCF_000298275.1 Orycteropus afer afer | reverse complement strand
AACATAAAGTGTGGCTATACACATGGACCTCTTCAGATGGAATACACAGGAATCTGATTGATTGTTAGCCTCAGCAGCCAGCAGCTGCCTGAGTGAAGAGATACCTCTAGTTCCAGTGGGCCAGGAGCAAGATGGAGAGCTGAGGCTCAAGTTTGAGAGACTTTCACCCAGCCTCTAGGGCTTGACACTGAACTCTGACTTTAACCTCTAAATTGTAAGAGAATAAACTCCTGTTTGTTAAAGCCACCCATCTATAGTACTTTCTGTTAGAGCAATATGAAGTTAACAAAATAGCTTGTAATCAAGATAGGACTCCCTTTGCTATGGAAAGAATTATATATCTTGAAGAGACTTAAACTTGGTCAGCAGCCAATATTTTACTGCTTTTCCTTCTTTCCCTCTGGAGTAGTACATGTTGGCCTTTGCTGTTTAGAATTAACCTGATTGTTCTTCAAATATAGCCTTGTTTATTATCCCAAGAAGAACTAACCTAATGCACCCTGAAGATAAGCCCTAATAGCATGGCAAGGTGAAGAAACAGCCCCTTATGAAAAGGCAGATAACAGTCCTTGAAGAAGTAAAGTTATTCTATTGTGAATGATGTGATCAACATACCCTGGTGGAGATTTGATCAAAAAGGTGGAATGTGCTAGCAAACATAAACAATGAGAGGCATTTGAAACAAGCTCATATAATAGGTTAATGTGCTTTGTCTCTGTGAGAGGAAGTAGAAGGGGCATAACTATTCCTGTTATGAGAAGGAATACTTTTGCACAAGCTGTCCCTGTTTTAGAAAGATAATTGGAACCATTTTCACAAACTCTTGGAAGCTGACTCCAGGATATCTATAGATTAATTTATGTATGTTTTATGTTTTCTAATGTATTTGACAAATGACTACTATTTCCCTAAACTTCTTTATGAAAATCTCTTCTCATTTTCTGTACTTTGGGGCATATAATAATCTCACTGTGTGTTGCATGACTGCAGTTGTTATTATTACTCAATAAAACTTTTCTTTCACACCTAAGAGAATGTGAGATTTTGTTCATTGACTATGAGTACATTCTGTTTGCTAGTCCCTCTTTTAGATAAATTAGCAAAACCAAAGAGTATCACAAAGAATTTCTGCCTTATATTAATCATAATAATTTCAAAATAAATAAATAAGTAAATAAACTCACTGCCATTGAGTCAATTTCAACTCATAGCAACCCCTCTTTGGGTTTCCAAGGTGGTATCTCTACAGAAGTAGATTGTCAATTCTTCCTTCCAAGGAGTGGCCAGTGGATTTGAACTGCCAATCTTCTGGTTAGCAATCAAATGTCTCAGGCACCACACCACCAGTAAAGCCCATTAATTATACTAAAAGCTACCATATATTGAAAAAAATAAATTATGGAAGTTTTATAAATATTGTATTTAACATTAACAAATATATTTTTGGGAAAATACATTTCATAGTTCTTTAAATTTTAGAGCTGAGAATACTGAAGGCCAATAATATTAAGAAACATGTTCTATGTCATATAGGTGATACCAGAACTAAAACATATTTTATCTCTCTAAACTTTATACCAGGAGCTCTGGTAGCATAGTGCCTAAGGCACTTGACCGCTAACCAGAAGGCTGGTGGTTCAAACCCATCAGCCACTCCTTGGAAGGAAGGTTGGGCAATCTACTTCTGTAGATTGCCTCGGCAACCCAAGGAGGGGTCGCTATGAGTCGGGTCCGACTCGAAGGCACACAACAACAAACTTTATACCATGTCTTTCCTTATGTTTAGTTATTCATCACAGAACCCCTAATATACAGAAAACATGTTCATGAAAATTAAAATAAAAGCAGAAGCATTAGATGTTGTAATAGAAGTATGTATTCATTAGTTATGGATCTTGTTTGAGGTAATCTGCCATAAAAAGCAAGGATCTCCTCAGATTACAGAAAAAAATAGGAAGTTGAACCATACTTGAGAAAAAGTGAATCAACTATTTGTCACAAACACTGAAAACCCACCAAACAAATATTTTGTATATAAAGTATTTTAGTTGGCAGAACAAAAATAAAGTGCATATTCAAATATGTAGTCTGCGCAAGAATTATAGCTAAATGCAAGATTACAATAAAATTACTCCCACATAGTTACCATTACCAAGACTTTTTGTTTCTTTTTTTTTTTTTCAGTTTATGTTTCTTTGCTTAGATTTCAAAAGTGTTCAAGGCTATTATGAAATAATGGTCCATACACATTATGTTTGAAGTTAGATGCAATTTCCACATTTTATATGCTTAAGGATAGCAAGTGAACAAATGCATATAATGATGATTTTACATTTGTATAACATGCAAAAAATATAAATTCCAATGTAATTTGAAATATAGCTATGTCTTCCAAACTACACTCACTGCCATTGAGTTGTTTCTGACTCATAGTGACCCCACATTGAGTGTTCAAAGCTGTGAATCTTTACGGAAGAGGATTGCCTCATCTTTCTTCTGCAGAGCAGCTGGTGAGTTTGAACCACTGACCCTTTGGTTAGCTGCTAATGGCATTAACCTCTACAACACCAGAGCTCCATAAAGATATATCTTGTTGTTGTTGTTGTTGTTGTTGTTGTTGTTGTTATGTGCTGTCGAGTCAGACCCAACTCATAGTGACTCCTTCTTGGGTTGTCGAGGCAGTATCACTACAGAAGTAGATTGCTTAACCTTCCTTCCAAGGAGTGGCTGGTGGGTTTGAACCGCCAGACTTCTGGTTAGCAGTCAAGTGCCTTAAGCACTATGCTACCACACCTCCCAAAGATATATCTTAGAAGCATCTTATTTCCACCATTTTCTACTTTCAATCAAACATTTATCTATTGATAAATATTGTACAAATAAAACATACAGCCACAAAGCAAAGTTAATCACTGTGAGATATAAGTTTTATTTGGTCTACATTAGTGGATTTACACCTTAACTCAATTGAAAAATTTAAGTATTTTTTGAATGCTGTTTAAAAGTTCATATGGAGATATTTTTCACCTTATTATTTATATTACATTATCTTCTTAACACAGCTTCAATTATTTAAGTAGAATTTCGTAAATTTAAAGAATATATGAAAGTAGTATGTTATCTTGACATTGGCTCAGCTTGACTAAAATTTGGACTAAATCTATGAGATCAAGCTATGCAAATGATGTGTTTTATTTTCCCCACTTTCTTCTGTATTTGGGATAAATCTTCTACTAAGTTCTCAGAATTTAGGACTTCTCTCTTGAACCACCTGCCCTGTAGTGCAATAGTTTTTTCTTGTATTTGGCCTTTTTGGGCTTGAGTTTACAATTCTATCAAAGATGATTGGCTGGGCCACGATATTGCAAGGGATTAGTCAGCATACTATGCCAATAGAGTGCATAAAACCACCCACTAGGTTTAAATGGACCCTAGGGAATGGCCTCAGGCCTAAGGCAGTCACCTGCCACACCCAAGGCTGGAGGTTCAAACCCACCAGCCACTCCTTGGAAGGAAGATTGGGCAATCTACTTCCCTAGTGATACTGCCTCGGAAATCCATGGAGGGGTCTCTATGAGTGGGATCCCACTCCAAGGCAGTGTGTTTGGGTTTTGAAGATTGAATGATCTTGAGTGAATTAGTCAATTGATATGCAATTTAAGAGAACAGATACTGCAAAAAGGGCCTAGGGATCACATCCTCTGACTTCTTCCAACTTCACAAGGGAGAGGCAGAATCACAATCAGCAGCCCAACGCTGATTCCCATAAGGTGGAAATCAGACATGCTGTCACCTTCCAACTTTTTTATTTTAACCAATTCTGACACCAACCATCACTGCCTCAACACTCACTACTTCTCTCTCTGCTGGGTTTGATAATTTGTTGCAACAGCCACACAGAACTCACAGACAATACTCATGATTGTGAGGTTTATTAGGGTAGCAACAGGTAGTGTAGTGCCTAAGGTGCTTGACCGCTAACCAGAAGGCTGGCAGTTCAAACCCACCAGCCACTCCTCGAAAGGAAGTTTGGGTAATCTATTTCTGTAGTGATACTGCCTTGGAAACCCAAGGAGGGGTCTCTATGAGTTGAGTTCTACTTGATGGCTAATAATAGCAACAACAGGTTACAATTTAGGTTCAGGAACCCTGAGGATACAATTCTTCAATCATGATAGCCTCTCTCTGCCATGACTTCAGTCATGGCTCTCTTTGGCCCTTGGCCTCTCAGCTTGGCTTCTGCCATGCTCAGGCAAGTGTTACACAGCTCTTTTATCTCTGTCAATAGGTTTACTTCGCTCCATCGGCAAGCCTCCTGCCCAAAGGCTCTCAACTTTCTTGCTTCATGGGCTGGCAAGCCCATTGCCCTGTTTTGAGCTGGTCTCTTGATTTTGCTGCTGCCATCTCTCTGCTCTCTCTCTACCATCTACCATCTCTCTATCATCTCTCT
The DNA here is from genome assembly GCF_000298275.1 of Orycteropus afer afer. NCBI lineage: Eukaryota > Metazoa > Chordata > Mammalia > Tubulidentata > Orycteropodidae > Orycteropus > Orycteropus afer. The sequence goes on along the minus strand of NW_006922191.1, from coordinate 804,580 downwards.
GCTTTGTTTCTGCCATCATCTCAGCATGGGAGTCTTGGATCCAAGGACAAACTCCACTCTAGGCTTTTCTCTGTCTTTGCAGTAGTGAGATCCCATTTCTGCCTCTCAAACCAAAAAAAAAAAACAAAAAACAAAAAACTCACGGCTATCAAGTTGATTCTGACTCATAGCAACACCTACTTGGGATTCCAAGGTGGTGTCTCTAGGGATGTAGATTGCCCAGTCTTCCTTCCAAGGAGTGGCTGGTGGGTTTGAACCACCAGCCTTCTGGTTAGCTGTCAAATGCCTTAGGCACTAAAACACAAGAGTTCCTAGGGCTCATTTTAAGCCTAGTGAGATGATAAAACTGTCCAATGCTCATATTAAGGTTCCATACAACTTATTTCCACAGTCCCATCTCTATACACCACCATTTGTCTGTCACTTTGTTGTACATTGGTGGCTTGCATGTTGCTATGAGAGTGAAGGCAATACTACTAGTGTTTCAAATACCAGCAGGGTCAGCCATGGTGGACAGATTTCACTGGAGCTTCCAGAGTAAAATAGATTCAGAAGAAGGAAGGAGCCATTCATCTCTTGAAGATTTGGCTGGAAAAAGTATTAAGAATAACAGTGAAAGTCTTTCTGACATATTACTGCAAACATTTATAAATAGTGCTGAAACATTGTCTGGTATAGTGCCAGAAGATAAGCCCCTGAGGTTGGAAGGCACTCAAAATATGACTTGGAAGAACTGCCTCCTCAAAGTGGAGTTAACCTTAATGATATGAATGGAATGGACATTTGCAGACCTCCATTTGCTGATAGGGCACTATTCAAAATGGAAAGAATCAGTTGCACACATCCATTATAAACCAGATTACGGATTGTACAAAGTAAAAATGTAAGAAAATTAGAAGCTTTCAAAAATGAAATAGAATGCATAAAGATCAATAACCTAGGCAGTAGTGAGCTGAAATGGACTAGTATTCTGTCAATACTAGTTTAGGACATCTTACAATCATATGATCTATTATGCCAGGAATGACAAATTGAAAAAGAATGACATAGCATTCATCATCACAAAGATAGTTTCAAGATCTGCCCTGAAGTACAATGCTGCCTGTGATAGGATAATATCCATACATCCATAAGGAAAACCAGTTAATACTACCATTATTCAAGTTGTGCACCAACTACTAAAGTCAAAGACAAAGAAATAGAAGATTTTTGTGAACTTCTACAGTTTGAATTGATCAAACATACAATCAAGATGTATTGATTATTACTGGTGATTGTAATGAGAAAGTTGGAAACAAAGAATCACCAGCAACTGGTAATAGAAATAATGTCAGAGACCACATAATAGAATTTTCCAGACCAGTGAGTGATTCATTGAAAAGACCTTTCTTCAATAACATAAACAATGGCTATACTGGTGGACCTTGCCAGATGGTATGCACAGGAGCCAGATTGACTACATCGGTGGCAAGAAGCAATGGAGAAGTTCAATATTTTCAACCAAAACAAGGCCAGGAGCTGCCTGTGGAATAGATCATCAATTGTATACATGTAAGTTCAAGTTGAAGCTGAAGACAGTTAAAACAAGTCCAAGAGAGCCAAAATATCTTGATTATATCCCACCTGAATTTAGTGGCCATCTGAAGAATGGATTTGATGCCTCGAACAGCAGTGACTGAAAGCCAGATGAATGTCGAATGACATCAAGAACATCATACAAGAAGAAAGTAAAAGTCATTAAAAAGACAAGAAAGGAAGAAATGACCCAAATGGGTGCCAGAAGATACTCTGAAATGGTCTTCAATGGAGAGGAGAGGAGCTAAAGCAAATGGAAGAACTGACTAGAAAGAAGAGCTGAACAGATTTCAAAGAATAGCTTGAGAAGATAAATTCAATTATTATAATGAAATGTAATAACCTGGAGTTAGAAAACCAAAAGGGAAGACCATGCTCAGCAATTCTCAAGCCAAAGGTACTGAAGAAAAAATTCAAGGCTTAGTTGCAATATTGACAGGTCTATGGGCAAAATATTGAGTGATGCAGAAAACATCAAAAAAAAAAAAAAAAAAAGATGGAAGGAATACACAGAGTCATGTACCAAAAAGAATTGGTCAATGTTCATCTATTACAGGATATGGCATATGATCAAGAACCAATGGTATTAAAGGAAGAAGTCAAAGAAAGAACTGACAAAAAACAAGGTTTCAGGCATTGACAGAATACCCTTTTACATGTTTCAACAAATAGATGCAACACTGGAGACACTAACTAGTCTATGTCAAGAATTTGGAAGATAGCTACCTGGCCAACTGACTGGAAGAGATCCAAATAGTACATATTCAAAAGAAAGATGATCCAGCAGAATGTGGATATTATTAAACTATAACATTAATATCACACATAAGTAAAATTTTGCTAAAGATAATTCAAAAATGGTTGCAGCAGTATATTGACAGAGAACTTCCAGAAATGCAAGGTAGATTCAGAAGAGGACAAGGAACAAGAAATGTCATTGCAGATATCACATGGATCGTCGCTGGAAGCAACGAATGCTAGAAATATGTTTATCTGTGCTTTATTGAGTATGCAAAAGCATTCAACTGTGTGGATCATTCCAGCACATTTGATTGTGTTCATGAGGAACCTGCACATAGACCAGGAGGATGTCTTTGGAACACTACAAGGGGATACTACATGATTTTAAATCAGGAGGAGTGTATGTCAGGGTTGAATTCTTTCATCATGCTTATTCAATCGGTATGTTGAGCAAATAATCTGAAAAACTGGACTATATGAAGAAGAATGTGGCATCAGGATTGGAAGAAAACTCATTAACAATCTGTGATAGGATGACACAACCTTACTTGCTGAAAGTAGAGATGACTTGAAGCACTTACTGATAAAGATTAAGTACTTAATCTACATTATGTGTTACACTTCGACATAAAGAAAACAAAAATCCTCACAACTTGACCGTTTGCAGCATCATGATAAATGGAGAAAAGACAGAACTTGTCAAAAATTTCATATTACCTGGATCCATAATAAACACCCATGTAAGCAGCAGTCAAGAAATCAGATGTCATATTGCACTGGGTCAATATGATGCAAAAAAGTGTGTTGAAGAGCAAAGATGTCACATTGAAGACTAAGATGTGTCTAACCCAAGCCACAGTATTTTCAATAGCCTCATATGCATGAAAAAGCAGGAGAATAAATAAGGAAGAATGAAGAAGAGTTGATGTTTCTGAGTTGTGGTGTTGGAGAAGAATACCGAAAATACCATGGACTGCCCAAAGTATGAACAAATCTGTCCTGGGAGAATTGCAGCCTGAATAATGCTTGGAAAAGAGAATGACCAGATTTTTTCTCACCTACTTTGGTCACTTTGTCAGAAGGGACCATTCTTGATAAAATGGAGGGTCATTGAAAAGGGGGAATATTCTTAACAAGGTGGATTGACGCAGTGTCTGCAGCCATGGGCTCAGATATAGCAAGGATTGTGAGGATGGTGGAGGACAAGGCATTGTTTTATTCTGTTGTACATAGGTTCATTATGAGTTGTAGCTGACCCAATGGAACCTATCTACAACAACACCCTTACAAGGGTGCCATGTTCCTTGCTTACATTACTAAGAAGCCATCCAGTCCCCTTGATAGGCCATAGGACATTTGCATAGTTCCACCAGTCATCTGGTGAGAGTCACATAGAACATGACTAGAAGAGTATACTAAGTAACTCACCTACCAATGGGATTGGTCAGATTGTGCTCCAAGTGGGAGGATCATGACTTAAAATTGAAAATAAGTAGGATTACCTATGGGCCAATCTCAAAGAGGTTGAACGAGACCTCACCACCATCAAGCAGGACAGGAGCAGAGTGTGTCTTTTGGACCTAAGGTCCCTGTGCTAAGAACCCAGTAGACTCAGGAGAGAAAAAGCCATAACTGAAAGACTGAAAGGTTGTGTAAGATAGTGCAAGAAGTTGCAGCTACATGAGCAGCAGGAACCAGAATACTGTCATGAGGGACTGCAGTGGCTTTGCTGACCTACAGAGTGAGAGGAATCTGAACACCTTTGGGCAGGGGGCTTACTGGTAGAGTTGGATGCCTCCAGGCACTGGTTGGCAGAGCTATAGCCCTTGTTTGGACAGTACAGAGCTGAGAGAAAGACCAGTGGCAGGCACAGCCAAGACAATGCCCAGTTGTGGACATGGCTGAGAGAAGGCATGGCCAAGAAGGAGAAGGGCTGTCC
>NW_006922191.1:777273-792965 GCF_000298275.1 Orycteropus afer afer | reverse complement strand
CTGTGTCTGTGTTAATTGGTTTCCCTTTTCTTTGTTGAAGAGGGTCTGTGCAATCCTTCTGCCTAGTCCGCCATCTTGCCCCGCCTCCTCAGATGGAAGCTTTCTTGATTCAAGAACTATCTCCTGTCTCCTCAGCTATATCCTGTTACTTCCTAGATGATCATGATCACTAGTTGTAGCTAGTTACTTCCCTTGAAAAATATGTAATCATGAGTATGGTCTGTGAGTTTTGTATGACCAGTGCAACAAATTACTGAACCCAGCAGAAAAGTAGAGAGTGGCATGTAGAGAGGTCAGTGATGAGGCTGCTGGTGTTAGAAATGTGTAAAATATTGGAGAGTGGAACGATGTGTGAACTTCACCTCACAGGAATAAGCTATTGGCTGATTCTGTTTCTTATTCCTCCTTTTGAATGTAGGAGTGATCTGATGCTAGTAGATGATAACCCACAATCAAGGATCACTTAAGTATGTTTTTATCGTTGTTAGCTTCCTTTGAGTCAAGCCCACAGCTGAGAGTGACTTTATGTGGAACAAATCCCTCTACCGTGGTGACATATCCATGATTGTACGCAGATGGGATTATTGTTACAGGGTTTTTGTTGGCTGATTTCCAGAAGTAGATCTTCAGACCTTTCTTCCTAATGTGCCTTTGTCTGGAAGCTCCACTGAAATCTGTTCAGCATCATAAGACATACAAGCTTCTACTGACAGACAGGTGTCATATATGGTGACTGGCCAGGAATCAAATCCAGTTACCCCTGTGGAAGACAGGATTCTACTACTGAACCACCACCACCTTCCCTACTTAAAAGTGAAAACTATTCTTACTATTAACAAGGTAAGCTTTCAATGTCTCTTTCACACCTATGTGATTCAGTTTGGCAAATTTGCCTTACATTTCTATTAACCATTTGTATGCTGTGATTTCACTTTTTTTTTTTTTTAATTTTGTTTTCCTGTTTAAATCCAAATATTCCAGGAAGTTAGAATCCTTTAAACTCACAGCAGTTTACTAAAATATCTCAGACCACCTCACACAGTCTCCCACTGTCTTCAGAGTTACAGCTCTCTCTCCTGGGTCTAATAGATTCTCAGCACAAGGACCCTTGGTCCAAAGAAGGTACTCCACTCCCAGCCCTGTGTGATGGCAGTGAGGTTTCCCTCAGCCTCTGTGGGACTGGCCCATGTGTAAGCTTACTTCTTTCCAATTTCAATTTAGTAGATGAAGCATTCTCCTTAAGGATTTTAGTTGTGCCAATAATTGCTGAGTGAATGGATGGAGCAGTAAATAACATATAACTTGGTAACATTCAGTAAAATATAATATTTGCTGATAGGCATTTTAAGTCATAAAATTATACTTCTCAAACTCCTATGAATTCTTACCCCACCCCAACAAGTAGGCATCATTGTGTAAACTCTAAACATCACTATATATTTCTCCATTTTACTGCAAAGCCATTTGATTTTCTTATTCCAGCCAAAACTCACAAACGCCGATGTTAAAGTCAAAGTGCATTTTTCTTAACAATTTGTCTATTTGGTTTTTACAAACCATAAATTGTTGCTTGATCATCAAGGTGACTGACAGTCCATCTTACACTGAAGTGTATTACCCAGTTGTTTTTTTTTTTAACTGACAATATATTACTTTTTGGCATCAGCAGGTCCCGATTGATTTTAGTCGCAAATTAAATGCCCTGATGGTTGTAATATGGTGATTTATCACCAGAGTCAGCAGAGATTTTGCTTTGCAGTGGATTTAAGCAAAGCATTGAGGGAAAAGGAGGTAGAGATTTGAAAACTTCAAGGGTGCAGACAGAGTGTTAACATTTTATAAATGTTCCTCAGAAAGAATAAAACCAAGTTTGGCTATCAGAGGATTTGGGCAAACTAAGTTACTAAAGTAAAGAATAGCAATGGTGAGAGATTAAGCTAAGATCTAGACCTTCCAAGTTGCATGCATCCAAGACAGAGAAATACTATTTAGTCCCATTCCCTGACACTTCTCACATTGTGATTTTGATAAATTGTATATGCTCACATTGTAAGAAATGATGCAATTTGTATTGTGGGGGGAAAAAAAAAAACCTGGGGGAACAGTGTGATTTCAAGAGTACTATATTATGAACTTGTGTATCTCAGTCAGAAATTTTCTTTTAGGCAATTGACAAACAATCCCTTCTCAAATCATCTATGTAAACAAAAGTATTGGGTTAATGCTTTGAGGAACATACTCACAGATACAACATATTGGAAGAAGAAGACCTAGTTCTTTTTTTCAAGTTTTTTTCCAATTGTTAAAATTATGACTATTTTGTCTCTGTGTTGGTGGATCCATGCAGTATTTTATCAATCTGTTTGTCTTCAATTCTTCAGAATTACAAATGGAGGGCTTAATTTTGAGAAAGGCTGACACTTACGGATGAATGAATGACTTTTCTTAATTGCCCACACAACTACAACAAGAGAAGAACATAGTTTCACTGAAAGATCATGACCCCACAAAGTGCAAGGAGTTTCTGCCCTCAGGCACAGCTCGTTTTAGGACCCAAAAAGAGTTTCTCAGCTCTCTTTCTTCTCAATTGTCTCCATTCTTCTGTTCCACATTCTGGTTTGTAGGACTATTATTTCTTTGGTGAATAGATAAATTTTGGTAGCCAGTGATCACAAATGTGTGTTTTCTTGAGGCATCCAAGGGAGCAGGAAAAAAACAACCAACAAACTTTAATAATAATCAAAATTCCCAGAATCACTTTTGCTTGTCCTGACTTGTTGCACTGGAACGTGTTTGTCTTTCTAAAAGCATCATTGTGGCAGAGAGTGTGTATGAGATTCTGTTATTGGTTTAGATTGAATCATTTGAGGTTATTCTTCCACATCCTGTGCCTAAAATCAGCTTCACAAGAAGAGTGTAGTGTCTTTCCTCCAGATCAATATTCAAGAAGTATTAAAAGAAAAAGTACTAGTGATTTTGTAGGGGGAAAAATTAGGTATAAATTAAACAAACTCTCACTGCCATTGAGTTGATTCGACTCATAGCCACCTCCCTTCTTGGGTTTGTGAGGCAGTATCTCTACAGAAGTAGATTGCCCAGTCTTCCTTCTGAGGAGTGTCTGCGGGTTTGAACTGTCAGCCTTCTGGTTAGCAATTGAATGCCTTAGGCACTATACCACCAGAACTCCTATAAATTAAATAGGGGATGATAATCATTAGAACCAACACAGGGAGAAGCGTATATTTATTTTATCTAATTTACCATAAATTTTCAGATTTTTTGACCATCCAAATCTAGGGGAAAAGATATTTGGTGACTGATACGTTTTTACTTCAAATATATGTTCTCTTTGAATTATCTACTTTGAGATTTCGCTAGTGACTTCATGAACTGTGATTATGTTTTAGTACTTTTAAAGACCTTTGCTTGGCGATATTTCAGCATAATTTCATTTCCTTTTTAAGGAGCTCTTATTTTCCTAAGGTATGTTATAGGAATAGATGGTAGATAAAATACAGGCAACAACAGGAATAACTAGAAGCACACTCACAGTCACGGCATATTGAAAAAGAAAATGTGATGTGTATTTTCATAAAGTAACTTCATCTTTGTAATTATGAATGTTGTATCTATATATTGATAATGGGAAGTAAAAAAAAAGATTTATAAATTTTTATTATTTTCAATTTATCTCAGATTCCTCAAACTAGGATCAGCCATATATTCAACAGAATGACACGTTGCCCAGTTTTAAGCCATCCACACAATCCTTGCTGTGCTTGAGCTTGTCTTTGCAGTGACTATGTCAATCTATCTCACTGAGGGTCTTCCCTTTTTTGGTTGACCCTCTACTTTACAAAGAATGATATCCTTCTCAAGGGAATGGTCCCTTCTGACTACATGGCCAAAGTAGGTGAGAAGAAGTTTAGCCATTCAATCTTCTAAAGAGCATTCTGGCTACACTTCTTACAGGACAGATTTGTTCATTCTTCTGGCACTCCACGGTATTTTCAGTATTTTTCGCCAACACGACAATTCAAAGGCATCAATTCTTTTTCAGTCTTCCTCATCCATTATCTAGTTTTCACGTGCCTTTCAGGTGATTGAAAATACCACGACTTAGGTTAGGTGCACCTTAGCTTCAAAGTGACATCTTTGCTCTTTAACAGTTTAAAGAGGTCTTTTGCAGCAGATTTGCCCGGTGCAATACAAAATCTGACTTCTTGATTGTTGCTTCTGTTGGCATTAATTGTGGATCCAAATAAAATGAAATCTTTCACAGTTTCAATCTTTCTCCATGTATCATATGTTACTTATTGGCCCAGTTGTGAGGATTTTTGTTTTCTATATGTGGAGGTGTAATTCATACATAAAGAATGCAGTCTTTAATCTTCATTGGTAAGTGTTTTGAGTTATCTTCAGTTTCAGCAAGTAAAATTGTATCATATTCATATTGCAGATTGTTGATGAGTCTTCTCCTAATCCTGATGTCACATTCTTCATATAGCCCAGTTTCTCAGATCATTTGCTCAGCATGGAGATTAATTAGGCATAGTGAAATGATACAACCCTGGTGCACAACCTTCCTGATTTTAAGCCATGCAGTGTCTCCTTTTCTGTTTGAAGGACAGCCTATTGATCTATATATGGGTTCCTGGTATACAGATTAGGTTTTCTGGAATTCCCATTTTTCTCAATGTTATCCATATTTTTTTATGATCCACACAGTAAAATGCCTTTACATTGCCAATAAAACACAGGTAAACATCTTTCTATATTATCACAGAAATTATTTTTATCATAGAAATTAGCAGTGATCTATAATAGTGTCTTTTATAGCAACTGTGACAAAATGTTCTAGGTGCATTTATGTTCTATCTTGTGACCAAAATTAACAATTCAAGTCCTTCATCTTTTAATATAAAAGGCTATTTAGCAACCCTAACCTGTGCTCAAGGGGTATATTGTTATGGGCCAGAAATATTTATGTAATTATCAGTTCATATGAAATACAGACATTTGCTTTTGTTGTAAGCTTTTTGTTCATAGTAAGTGATGAATTTCTATCTTGATAATAATTAAAAGTCTGTTAATTTTATGTAATTATAATTTTTTATGGAAGAAAAAATATTTTTTTAACCCTGTGTAAAGTAAATTACTAGAAAGCACTAGTATAACTTTAAAAATTACTAGTTTTGATGTATGTAAGGACAATCAAATACCATTTTCTATTAAAAAATAAAACTTGGCTGGGTCATGATTCTCAGTGGCTTGGCCATTATAATGTAGTCTGACAGATATGTAAGGATGTAATCATCCTTTACTAAGATCTGATGTAGATCTGGTGTAGAATCACCTCCATGTGAGATATGATACAAGCAGCCACATCAGTTGAAAGTGAGTCTCTTGGGCTATGGCCTATATATGACGTAGATGGATACTCTGGCAAAGACTTCTGGCTTTTTACTCAATCTGGATCCAGCATCTGCTCCTCATCATCTGATCTCTGGTTCTTTGGACTTGAGCCAGTGACTTATTTTCTGTTTTGCTGATCTTGGGATTCATTAGCCTTTGAACCTCCACAGCCAGCAGTCTTCCATCTGACCTGCTGATCTTGGGTTCATCAGCCCCTGCAAGTAGGTGAGTCAGGAGTAGCCTCCAGCTTGATGTCTGACCCAGGGACTTGAGATTTGCCAGCCTCGACAACAGCATGAGTCATTTCCTTGAGATAACTTTTGCCTGTCTATTTATCTATCTGTCTGCATAAGCTTCACTGGGTTTCCTTCTCTAGAGAACCCAGCCTAAGACATTGTTTTATACTTTTTTGTATGTAATCAGAGACTGACACAAGGAATTGAGTACAGGTAGTTTATTTTGGAAACAAGACCAAGGTAGGAAGAAAGTCTGAGAGAGAAAATAGAAGGATATTTGTAGAGGTTTCCGCTGTAGTAAATGGTTCAATATCAACAGATCCTCCAAGAAGGCAATAGAATGCCTCCCAGAAATCTCTGTGTGGAGGATAAAGGTGGGGACATACATTCACTAGCTTCTGTCTCTTTGCTCTAGGATTGTCTCAAGGTTACTAATTTCTCAGTGCTTCCTAATTGTGCTTACGCCCAGATATAAAAAGCTGTTATAGCTTCTGCTTCTCTTGAGAATGTGATAGTGTTTCAAGTGGCATCTAATATAAATATTGTTCTTAAAATGATTTGAAATAAAATAATCACCAGTCTTTGTCTGGTAGATAAAAATTGTTGATAGTGAACCAACTTTGTTGAAAATATCTAACATGTTTTCTTTGTTCTTTCAAACTCCTTATTTACAGATAAACACACAGAAGCAAAAAAGAAAAACAAATAGAAAAGAAGGAAAGAAAATTGCTTTTTTTTCCAGACTTCTATACTTCCAGGATATTCTAAAATTTGAGTATCATTATATTTATTTATTTTCTAGTACCCTGTAAGTTTTCTTTAAGACAATGGTACTCTCTTTTTCCCTTTGAAAAACAACAACAAAAACAAAGCATGTACATTAATTTAGTAGTCATCGTCCTCATATACATTTTCTCACATTTCTTGGAAAAGAAACATGGACAACAACTCAAATGTTGCAAATGTGAGTAGTTTTGTTTCCACTTAATTGATGACTATGATATAATATGTAGATAATCATTACTCATGTACCAATGATTTTCAAATTCTATCTTAGAAATTCCCAGATACACAATTGTGATTTATTAATTAACTCAAGTTAATATTTACCTAATATTTTAAAAGTAACAAATGATTTTAGAATTATAATTGACATTGGTACACTACAGAGGGACAAGAGATGATTTTAAGAATTTATCACAGGGACAACATTTAAATATTTTTTAAAATTATGAAGATTGGGTAAGAACAATAACACTTGCAATTTTGGCATGGTAATTTTATAAGAACAAATCTTTTTAAATATATCAATTATTGTAATTTAATATTGCTGAATCTGTACCTTTATTTGTTTGCAAATTTAAATATTTTATAGCAATAATAACCAGTCTTTCTTTGTATATTTTATGTTATTTTTTGTTGTTGTTGTGGAGAACATACACAGTACAACCTATACCAATTCAACAGTTTTTACACACAAGTCAGTGGCGTGGATTACATTCTTCCAGTTGTGCAACCATTCTCACACTCCTTTTCTAAGTTGATCCTTTCCCATCAACATAAACTCAGCACCCCTTAAGGTTCCTATGAAATATTTCAAGTTGCTGTTGTCAGTTTGATCTCATATAGATAGTTCTTTAAAAAGTATAATGCTCAAGACACACATTCTTTAATAGTTACCTGAAATTATTGTTGGTTTAAGATTTCAGGAGACATGTTTAGTTTAAGGTTTAAAGATGATCTCAAGGCAATAATTTTCAGAGTTCATCCAGCTTCCAAGGTTCCAGAAAGCCTGGATTCCCTGAGAACTTGACATTCTTGTCTTCATTTCCTCCCATTTGATCAGGATTCCTCTACAAAATATTTTATTACAATGTCCAGTAATGGTAGCGAGACACCATCCAGTTTATCTGGTGTCATTGCAAATGAGGCAGTTGTTCATGGAAACAATAAGCCACATACCCATTACTTCCTCTTATTCCTTCTTATGCCTCTGTTGCAGCAACCAATTGAAGTACAAACTAATTGTTGTACCTTGGATGGCAGTTGGCAAACTTTTAAGTTTCAGGAACTAGGTAATGAACTAGGAGGAAAACCATAAGCACTAAACAAATGATTAGGCCAATTAATTGGGATGTACCGTGAAACCATGACCCTAAACCTCTAGACCACGAAATTATGTCTCATAGGTGTTTGGTTGTACATAAGCAGTCTCTGAAACTACTCTTTATTTGTTATCATTATAAATTTGTCTATCACAAAACTTTTGCCAATTCAACTTTTTGTAACTGTACAACTATTGACAGCAATTAAAATACTTGTCTCTGTAATCCTACTATTAATTAATATAATTTCCCCATTGGCTAAGTCATCTAATTAGTCTTATCCCTAAATTTCTCACCTATTACAGGTAGGGAAAGCTGTATGAGAGGAGGGTATGTTTGAAGCAGATCAATGTGTCAATAAGTAATATGCCCTTTACTACTGGGATTTTAATTTCAAGCTTTCTATCTGTCATAATGCATTGACTAGAAGACAATTTGTTGTTTTCTTTTTCAAAACTAATTGTAGACATATAAAAACCACCCATTCAGAACATTAGATAACCAGATAATATGTAGGCATAATTCCTTGAGTTTATGGGATTCCAGCTATAATCTATTTAAGGTTATACTTGGCCTGTTGAGTATTATGTTTATAGTAGTTTATGATGTCTATTAGTCATCCTGAAATATTTGAAAATAGCTTCTGGGTCTTCATTATAACCTTTGTGGATTCTGAAGAGTTCAGGAAATGTAGGTTAAAGACAGATGATTTCTAAGTTTGCTTCTGGCTCTAATATTCCTTGCGTTTTTGTCTTTAGGTATCTGTTAATATGCATTGTTATAGAATAACCATGACAGAGCTGAGAGCTTCTGTAAGAAATACAACTGACTTGCACTATAATACTCAGTAATAACTCCCTAATGAACTATAATACACACCTACACTGTAAATTGTCAGAATCCATTCCAACTCATGGTTACCACTTATGTACAGAATATGGTCCATAAGGCTTTCAAAGCTGTGACTTTCCAGAAGTAGATTATCAGGACTGTCTTCAGGGGCAAATCTGGGGGGATTTGTACAGCCAACATTTAGGCTACAAGTTGAGTGCTTGAATGTTTGCACCACTGAGACTTCGATGCCTATGCTAACCAAGTCAAGTCAATTCTGACTCATCAGGACCCTACGGGACAGAGCGGAACTGTCCCATAGAACCACGTGCTGTATTATCTATGAAAACAATATGTTACATCTTACTCCAGCAGAGCATGGGTTTGAATCTATTACCTTTTGTTTAGCAGCCCCACACTAACCACTGCACCATCAGGACTCCTTATATGTATATTACATGTGCAAATGTACCATATTGATTTTCGTTCACCTCTGTTCTTACAAACACAGGTCAAAAAAGGATTTTGTCAAAGCAAATAAGAGTAATTTTATTTTCTTATTCTAGTGTAAGACCTGTCCACCAAGTTCAATCATACTTTGATATTTTGCTGCTTTTGTTCATCGAATACAGCATGATAACTCATTCTCATTTCATTCTAATCTCAACTTTGGGCCAAGATCAAGCTAACTACCTCAAAATTATTGAGTATTATCATTCCCCTTTCCAGGGAACATTGGAAAATATAATTTAAAAGGTTGTGAAGGAAAAAAAAAAATGAAATACCTCCGCAGGGACAAATCACCCCTCCTCCCAGACACACCACATAAACCTACACCAAAGTATACTTTTATTTTTTATCAACTCCATTCTTATGGATGCAGGTTAAAAGGTAGACCTTATGACCCCGACTGGGTTTCCAAGGCTGTGAATCTTTATGGAAGCAGACTGTACCATCTTTCTTCCAGGAAGCCTTTGGTGAGTTTGAACCATGGACTTTTTGGTTAGTAGCCAAATGGCTTAACTGCTACATCACAAGAGATCCTTTTATCCAGGCACAGAGATAACTTTTTATTTTCTTACTCAAGTCAATGAATATGTATATATATACACACACACACACACACACACACATATAAACTTTTTTTCCCACTTAATACCATACCAAATACTTGTTGTTGTTATGTGCTGTCAAGTAGAACCCACTCATAGCGACCCCTCCTTGGGTTTCCTAGGCAGTATCAGTACGGAAGTAGATTGCTCAACCTTCCTTCTGACGAGTGGCTGGTGGTTTGAACTGTCAACCTTCTGGTTAGCAGTCAAGTGCCTTAGGCACTGTGCTACCAAACACTGGCATCAGGTTAATATGTCTCTAAGATTTCTGTTTCAATAAATATGTACTGTAAAGAGCATTCCATGATATAGTAATATAGTAATTCTGGTAGTCAGTTACTTATGCCTGTCTCTACAGGTACTCACACAATCATCTCTTCCTGTATTGCTTTTTATTGACCTACTATTCCACAGTCATGCTGTTGTTGTTGTTATTGTTATGTGCCGTCGAGTCGGCAACAGTCATGCTGCTTACATCTAATAATGGTGATCTGTACCAGGGGTACACAAGTATAATGAGAAATAACCAGGAGGATGAGATGTAACGATAGATACATAATCACCTTAAGGAAGCTACACAATTAATCACTTGCCCAATGGTAATAAGTAGTCTCATTGTATTTACAAGAAAACCCTAAAAATTTATCATAAAAAGGAATTGGTCTAAAATAAAGAAGATGAATTATAGTTTATCTTCTCAAAGTATTTATTTTTCTTTATTTAAAAATATTTATTTCCTATTACTGACTAGGCAAAGAAAATTACGAGTCTCAAAATATTTATTTATGTATATTTTATTTGAATGAAATAGTTAATTTGAAAGAGTTTAATTAAAAATGCTTTGTTAGTTGTTGTTGTTAGGTGCCATTGATGGCTTATAACGAGTCCCCGTGTAACAGAATGAAGTACCACATGGTCCCGAGACGTCCTTATAATCATTGCTATGTTTTAGGCCACTGTTGCAGCCACTGTGTCAATTCATCTCATTGAGGGTCTTTCTCTTAGCACTTCATCTGGGTATTGTAAGTAAATAAAAACAAAAAGCACTGTCCCAGCTAAAGAAAAACATGAAATATAGAAATAGAGCATGCAAAAATTAACATGCTAAGATGCAAAGTGTCTAGTGCCATATTATGGTATCTTATGCTAGAAAGATTAAGAACAGAGAGAGATTATTTCTGACTGCCATATAGAAAAAAGGTAAAATTTGCTATTAGCTTTATGACATTGATATGAAAAGTCTATCAATGAGATTTTCTGTGATAATTGTTTTAATGTTCTATTTTTCTATAGCAAATTGCCCCAGGTCTATTGACTTAAAACAACACAAATTTATTTTCTCACCATTTCTGTGGGTCAAGAGTCTGGGTATCGTCCTGCTGGGCGGCCTGTTTAAGATCTCACATGGCTATAATCAAGGTGTTGGCTGGTTGTGCTATCATTTGGAGGATCAACTGGGAAAGTAGTCACTTCCAGTCTTATTCAGGCTGCTGGCAGAATTTATTTCACTAGAGCTGTATGACTGAGAGACAAAGCTTTTTGCTGGCTGTTGCCTAAAGTTGGTCCTAGAACCTACCCACATTTGCTAGAAGCTACTTGGAGTTCCTTGCCATGTGGGGATTGCCAACATAGTTGGTATTTCATTCAGCAAGCATGGAGAATCTTTGTCTTGCTTAGAATTAAGTCACTAGGTCTAGCATGCACCAGAGGAAAAAAATTAAACAAGAGTGTGGACACCAAGAAGTGAGACATCATTGCAGTCCCCTTTAGAATCTGTTTGCCCCAGTAACTAACTTACCAAAAAACTAAACTCACTGTGGTCTAGATGGATCCGACTCATAGCGACCCCTCCTTGGATTTCCAAGGCAATATCACTACGGAAGCAGGTTGCCCAACCTTCCTTCCAAGGAGTGGCTGTTTTATAGGAGACATGCATTTCTTGTTACATTATGTTTGGTGATAGTGGTACCTGTTGTAATACTGCTGCAAATGTCTTATTCCGGGAGCAATGCCTTTTTGTGGCATACCATTTGTGTGGTTAAAGGAGGAGAGCAAGTGGTTTACAGAAAATTTTGATTTCTCTAAAACAATTTCCCAGATGTAGTAGGTAAGTCCATAGTCAGAGAGCAGCATATAGCAACATACAGGGTTGAGCAATACTCTGACAGTGAAGGAAAGAAAAACAATTTGGAAATAATAGAACAATCTACCCACTTCGACTTGTGAGACGTTTTATGGCAGCCATAGAGTTGGTGATTCATGACTCATACATAAAAAATCTGAGTGCTTCAATTTGGAAGAAACATAAAGTATAGAAATTTATAATTGTGCTAATTTTAAGCTTTTGTATATTTGTTATTTTATATCCTTACATTAAAATTGATTCTCTTAGGCTACTTTTCAAATATTAAGTTAAAAAATCTGTTTCTGCTGATGAAGATAAGTTGAAGCTTCAGGAATGAAATATAGCCTACTAGACCAACAGAAAATCTAAAGAGATATTACTGTCTTCGTTCAGTAGCACTTCCAAAATTATTTTTGAATTAATTTTAATATTTTTTCAATTTATTACTTTGAAAAATTATATAAAATTAATAAAACTATAAATCTATATTTAGGTTTGTAGATTTTTTTAAGTTTGTAGATTTTATAAAGTTAGCACAATCAAGACAAAAATTTATATAGCTGGGTATGTTAAATGAAATGGATCTTAGGCTTAAACTGTCTAGATGGGCATTTAATTATGAAAGACAAAAATAGAAATATCTGAAAATGTAAAGAATCATTTTAGAAGCAAAGTATAATCTTATTTTATTTGCATTTATAGTTTCTTTAAGAATTGCACACATTTTACAACTTTAATTCTTTTGATTAACATTTTATATCTGTAATTCATTCATTCATTCATTCATTTAAAAAGTATTAATTGAGCACTCACTATGTAGCAGTTATTGTTCTAGATCCTGGGGTGAGAAAGTAAGCAAATCAGACAAAAATCTCTGATATTTGGAATATTAAGGTTTAATGGTAAAAGAAAACAAGCGTTCTGTAAAATGTCATCTAAGACAAAAATAAAATAATAAAGGGAATATAGAATTTAGAGTAGTTGGAATTTTACATAAGGGTAGACAGAGAAGGGCTTACTGAAAAATGTAACATTTGAGTAAAGACATAAATATGTTCATAAGGGGAACCATTCAGCTGTCTAAGGGAAGAGAGTGCTAAACAAAGAGTCCAGTGAGTGTCAAACTAAACATACTGTTTGGTGAGATGTGAGTGGAAAGTCAGCAAGTGCTAGATTTCAAAGGGCTTTAGCTGCCCATAGAACCAAATGACACAAAATGTATAAAAACTCTTTGAGATAGAACAAAATAAAAGCTGACCATTTGGAAAATGCATTTGGAAGTAACGTATGGGATATTATCAAAGTACAGAAAGTAGAATCAGAAAGCCCAGTTTTAAAACTTTATAGTAATCTAAGCAAGAGATAGTAAATTGGAGCAAACACTGTCAGTTGAGTGATGAACAACTTTACTCACGTTTTTCTCCAGGGAGAAACAACTTTTTGGGATCTTATTATCCTCTCCCTTAACTCATTAAAAGATGGCCCTATCCCTAACTCCAGTGTAAAATAATGATTGGTTAAGCCAATCATTTGGTCTTTGTCTTCCGCCAGTAATCCATTCGATGATAAGAGATGTGTACTAGTTCTGATCAATATCATTAACAAGGTTTCTAGTTAGTATTTCTGCATTGAAAAATAATAGTAAGAGGTAGAAGAAAGATGTCTCTTTACATCTCATCTTTTCCTGAAAATCTTGTGTCTTGGTATGCCCAAACTCTCATGTGATTATGATAGAGAAAATCCTGAGGATAAAGTCTCGATGTTGAATTGTGGAAATAAACAGAAAGAACCTGTGCACTTATGGATGTATTGGAGATGCTGAATCCAACTACTTTAGAATTGCCAAAAATCAGGGCTTCATTAAGTGCATATCCTATTCTTTAATTTCTTCTAAAATCACTAGATGTTTTTATTATTATTATTTGAAAGCCTTCTAACTGAAATATAAGGGATGTAATAAGACTAACACAGAGTAAGAGTTGGAATTATCTGGTAGGGAGGGGTAAGAGAGTCAGAATAGGAATAAATAGGAGTGGACAGTCAGGCAAATTAACTTTATCAGAGGGTTTTCATCTGTCAGATGAGATGTCTGTTATTCTGAGCAGTGAGAAGATACTGATCCTCACAATTACCCTGTGAAATAGGTTAAATTGCTGTAAAAAAGTATATGCTCTATTTTCCTTGCCACCAAGTTGTTGCTGGAAAATGCAAGACCTTAGACAAACTATATTTTCTAGGGTCACTTGCAGGTAGGGGTTGTGATGTGATTGTCTTTTAATCACTGGAATGTGACTAGAGCTCTGCTATTTTAGAGGTTAAGGTTTACTGGTAAAAGAATGTAAGTGTTCCATAAAATGTGGAAACTTTCCAGGGACTGTCCTTATGGAGCTGCCCTATGTTTTTTCTTCTTTGAAGTGGCTGATCTTGGAAACAAATTTTATATATGGCAAATCCACTATCATCATGTATTCTGAATGGCTGCATGGCGAAGAGCATAGCTAGTGACTTCATGAGAGCAAGAAGTAAGTTTTATTGAGCAAGGGATATGCTCTATTGTGCTTCCATGTTAAAATGTTTTTGTTCTAGGAGACTGTAGTTCCTTAACTTAAAAAAAAAAAAAAAGGCAACTCACTGTCATCGAGTGGGATCCAACTCATAGTGACTCCTTTTTGGGTTTCCGAGGCAGTATCACTTTGGAAGTAGATGGCCCAGTCTTCTTTCTGAGGAGTGGCTACTGGGTTTGAACCGCCAGCCTCCTGGTTAGCAGTCAAGTGCCTTAGGCACTATGCTACCAAAGCTCCTAGTTCCCTAACTAGAAATATGAAAGCAAAAATGTACGTGTGTGTCTGTTTTTGTGTATGTAAATGTGTGTGCACATGTGCTTACCCAATCTTGATTGGATTTAGGGACTGAGTAAAATTAGAATAAAATAACTGGAAACTTTTCTTCATTTTTCTTTGTTCTGGAATCATTTAAATGTCTTTAGGCTTTATTATTTTCTTAATGATTTGTAGAAATCTATGGTGAAATATTCTATTAACAGTTTTATTTCTTATCTAATTATTGTTTACATTTTATATTTTTTTCTGAATGCATTATGTTACTATTTTATGGTAATCAGACATTTTATTAAGACAATATTCTACATCTTACTTTGATGAGTAATAATTGGGGTCTTAAAAGCTTCCCAGCAACCATCTAAGGTGAAATTATTAGTCTCTTCCCATCCAGAGCAAAGTAAGAGTGAAGAAAAATCAGACACGTGAAAACTAGTACTCCAAAGAACTAGTGGACCATGTAAAAGTTACCCTCCATGATCCTGAGATAAGAACTAGTTGGTATCTGGTTAGCACTACCAACTGTTCTGAAAGGGAACACATTAGAAAGTTCTGGATAAAGTGAGATGGGGCTATGTGGAGCAAACTTCAAAATCATTAAAAAAGACCAGGCTTGTTGGTCAGATAGAGACTGATCAGACCCTCAAGATTATCACCCTTAGGAACTGGAACTGAACTTATTCCATGGCTCAATTTTCAGCCAAACATTGGACAAGTCTTCAAGGTGAACAATAGCTCTAGGGAGGTGCACACTCTTGAGCAATCAACCATTTGACATATAAAGAGCAACATTTGTCCAAGGACAAAGTTCAGAGGGCAGGAAGGGTTAGGAGAGAATGAGGACTAAAATGAGAAACACAGGGAGGAAGCAAAAAGAATGGTGTTACATTGAGATTATAATCAATGACATGAAATAAAATGTGTGCAAATTGTTGAATGGAAGACTGATTTGCCCTGTGAACTTTTACCCAAATCGGAATAAAATGTAAAAAGAGAGAAAAATAAAAAAAAAGAATTAATTGCCTAGATCT
>NW_006922191.1:774865-777115 GCF_000298275.1 Orycteropus afer afer | reverse complement strand
GGACACATTTTCAGGTTTTATTTTTAGTTCTATTGCTTTTTATTTTCTTCCTCATTAATTTTGGCTTTTAGATTTGTTAAAATCTGATTCTTCTATTTCCCTACTTTTTTTTAAATATTTCTAACTTCTTTAGTTTATTATTCATTTAGTTTAATAGCATGAGAATACACAGATTCCTATTTTTCTTTTAAAACTCTATTTCTAGCTTGTTTTAACATGTATTTTTTTTATTATTTTTATTTTAGTTTGGATTTCCTTGTTGATATTGGAGTTGTTTAAGTTTTGTTTTTTTAAGTTGTTTAAACAGAATTATGTTTATTTTTTGTTTTCTGGTGGTCATGTATTATAGTTTTTTCTGTATTAACCTCTAAGTTTATTATATTGTTCTCTATGCTATTTTTCTGTATTGAACCCATTGTGGTTCTCTTTAAGGGTTGATGGAAAATAAATGTTATGATTGTATCTTAGACACTTAAAAAGAAAATGTATCCAGTTTCAAAAAAGAGTGGAAATACATAAATCATTTTTATTTTAATGTAAAATTGTGTTGTAAGGACTTAATCTATATGATCTCAACAATGTCTCTATAATATAAGTTTTATTATTCTCATTTACCTATAGAGAAAGCAAGACTCAGAATTAAGTTACTCAAGTGAGTGATAAATATCTTATGGTAAATGTCATGTTCTCTGCTTTTTTTCTATTCTACTTCCCAATTTGCAAATTTCTACACTCAGGTTCCAAGTTTTCCTCTGAAAGAGAGAATAACTGAGAGTTTGTGACAAACTTTTGTTTACTATTACTTCTTGTGTTTTCAAATCATGGTCAAATTCAAATACAATTTGATTAGCCTAGATTTTGGGTTATAATCACCTGTTAATAGCATAAATTATGTTTTAGTTAAAATGATGGCAGAGCTTAGTACTTGGATTCCATCGTTGGTGCTAGCAGTTAAGAATGTGGTGTTAACTGAAAAGTTGATGCTTTGTCCCCATGCAGAGTCTGCATGGAAGAAAAACCTGGCAAAATATTTCTGAAAACTTAGCTATGGAAAGCTCTGAGAGACACAATTCTGCTCTGACGATTATGGATTCCTCACAAGTCATAATCAACTCGATGGCAACTGATTTGAGTTTTTTGATCTATTACTTAAATTATCGTGAGAACTGATGTTTATTTTACTTATTGCTAAATCGTTTCCATGAAAATCAGATGGAATTCTGCTACCTGTGATTGGAACAAAATTAAAACTAAGCAGTGCCTTTTATTCATTACAGAAATTTGCCACTGTAAAACCTAATTATCTTTTTTTCTTTTAGGACCTAATTCAAATTTATTTATTTTATTGTGGTACATTCTCATCAGTGCATTTCTTATCAATGTTAATGGTATGGTTTCAACCTTAACATTAGGAATAATATCATGTTCTATATTTCTTTACTTGATTTTTTTTTTTTTTTGGTATCCTTTCTACTTCTACCCAATCACTCCAAATAAAATTTATATATATATATATAGAGAGAGAGAGAGAGAGAGTACCTTTTCTACTTCTACCAATCACTCCATATAAGATAAGATAATGTGATAATAAAAAGAAAACTAGTAAAATTTATGTTGTTGTTGTTGTTGTGTGCCGTCGAGTCAGATCTGACTCATAGCGACCCCTCCTTGGGTTTCTGAGCCAGTATCACTACAGAAGGAGATTACCCAACCTTCCTTCCAAGGAATGGCTGGTGGGTTTGACCCGCCAGCCTTCTGGTTAATTCATCATGCATGTAAGCAAAGTACTGACTTCTCTAAAACTTAGTTTCCTCAATTACAAAATCAGGATAATCATATCCACTTTATAGGTTTGGGAGCTACATTGTACTGGAAGGAAAGCCCCTCAGATTGGAAGACTCTCATAATAGAACTAGAGAAGTGCTATATCCTCAAGTTAGAGTTAACTTTAATGCTGTGGATGGACTAACTCATTCAGGACCTTCATTTGCTGATGTGCCATGGCTCAAAATAAGAAGACACAGTCTTGAGTATTGATTATATTTCAACATAAAGAAAACAAAAATCCTCACAACTGGACCAATGAGCAGCATCATAATAAATGGAGAGAAGATTGAGGTTGTCAAATAATTCACATTGCTTGGTTCTACAATAGATGTCAATGGAAGCAGCAGTCAGGACATTAGACGATGTGTAGCATTGGGAAAGTCAACTGCGAAGGAACTGTTTCAAGTTCTGAGGAGCAAGCAT
>NW_006922191.1:772553-773955 GCF_000298275.1 Orycteropus afer afer | reverse complement strand
TCTAGTATATTTGCAAGGAGCTCTGGTGGTGTAGTGCCTAAAGCATTTGACTGCTAACCAGAAGTTTGGCAGTTCAAACCCACCAGCCACTCTCAGAAGGAAGACTGGGCAATCTACTTCCGTAAAGATTTACCACCTTGGAAACCCAAAGGGGGTCGCTATGAGTCATAATCGACTGGATGGCAGTGAGAGAGTTTTGAGAGAGTATATTTACATCAAATTACTTAAAAAACAAGGCCCTACAGCTGATGAGTAGAGAAGCCAGGAGTAGAATGCAGTTCTCTGGATTTTTTTTAAGTTCAAATATCTGTTTTCATCGTGTATATACCTTAGCACATGTTTATATTATATTACTTTTTTTTTTTTGTACATTACAAAATAAATGCTAGTTCTTACTCTCCAACAGAACCAAGTTCACTGGGGACATTTATTTACAATGACACAGTAATATGACTATAACTGAACAATTTTGCTACAGATCACAATAGAGTTTTTCATGTCTCTGGCAATAGACTTCAAGGCTGATGAGCTAAACATTTTTTTTTTTAATTATTATTATCCCACCCCAGAACATTTCCACAGGAATCAGCTAAACTAATTGATTAATTTTAGGAACACATAAAACTAAGATTGAATGAGAACACTAATTGATGAGTCAACTTTGCTGATGATAACCTAAGTGTTTAATACTGTCAAGGTACTTGAGAGGAAGATTTGATATGAGAGTTATAAACTGGTGAATGATGGAAGAAATGACAAATAATTCCAAATATTCTTTTTATAGAAGGAGAACAAAATCTTAATGCAAGCAATATGTAACTCCTTGGTAAGTCACACATATTGGCAATGCTATTTTCTATCCTAACTTTTATTAACCTTGTCAATAATATTCAAAGTCTAATTGCTAAAACAGCTATTCATATGTACAGTTTGCTTGTGTTAAACCCATGACTTTAAAGATTTGACGTTCATGCACAAAGTCGATTAAGGATATGGAGAATAGTAAATATTTTAGGTTCTATTTATGGGTGGTTTATGTTTTAATAGTCAAGCCTCATAGCAAAAAGATATGAAATTTGAAGTTCAAACCACCAGAGATCCTGCTCAGAATCTTAAGATGGGTTTATTATCCTAGTGCATATGATATGCTGTCATAAATAGGAAAATAATTAACCTTATGTATATTATTTTAATCAATGTTTTTCCTTTTAGTTCTTTAAATCAATTTTTAAAATTAATTTTTTTTTCTTTATATAGGCATAACTGACACTGTACAGTTTTATTTAGGTACTACTCATGTTGCTAGGTGGCATCAAGTTGATTTCAACTCCTAGCAACCTCACTGTGACCTACATACAGATACTACTCTTATTTGTGTGTTCTTTCCCCAAATTCAAAAACT
>NW_006922191.1:762436-772383 GCF_000298275.1 Orycteropus afer afer | reverse complement strand
ACTCATAGCGACCCCTCCTTGGGTTTCCGAGGCAGTATCATTATGGAAGGAGCTCTGGTTAGTGCCTAAGGCACTTGACTGCTAACCAGAAGGCTAGCGGTTGAAACTCACCAGCCACTCCTAGGAAGGAAGATGGGGCAATCTACTTCCATAGAGATATTGCCTCGGAAACCCAAGGAGGGGTCGCTATGAGTTGGGTCCGACTCGACGGCACATAACAACAACAACGTCATTATGGAAGTAGATTGCCCCATCTTCCTTCTGAGGAGTGGCTGGTGGGTTTGAACCGGCAGCCTCCTGATTAGCAGTCAAGTGCCTTAGGCACTAAGCTCTCAGAGCTTCCAATATATATATAGTGGTAGTTACGTTTGTGTGTCAACTTGGCAGGGCCTGGTTGAGTGGTTGGGCAGCTGGTTGTAGTTATTCCCCACGATGAGACTGGCAGTCAACTCCATGGTGGGATCTAGCAAAAGCAGCTGAGTAGCTGCCTTTGGGATATGGTCTGCTTCCTGTATATAAGGAGGAGCCTTGAGGATAGTGTCTAGTTTATGGCATGCTTGGACCCTGCATGTAGCCCTGTTGTTGTTCAGCAGCCTGGCATATTCTGCCACCTTTGGGACTTACAATGGACTTGAATTAATGGCCTGCCTTGTGGTTTGGTAACATCGGGACTGTGCCTTTTTACTTGTCAACCTTGGGCTTGGCAGCCTCAGCAGCCAGCAGCTGTCTGAGTGACGAAAAGCCTCTAGCTTCAGTGGGCCGGGAGCTGGAGGCAGAGCTGAAGCCCAAGGTTGAGGGGCTTTCACCCAGCCCCTAGAGCTGGCACTTTGAACGTGGACTTAAAGCCTCCAAACTGTGAGAGAATAAACTCCTGTTTGTTAAAGCTATACCATTTGTGGTATATTCCTGTCAGAGCAGCACTAGGGAACCAGAACATTTATATATATATAAAATGCTATTTATTTCTACTCCTCATTCTTAAATGAAGAGACATTAATTTACTTAAGATAATAATTTGCAGTGGAGTCATAAATAAGAACTGAAATCAGTTTTATCTCCAGAGTTCCTATGTTTTAAATGAATACAACTCTAGGAAACAAGTAGTAAGAAATCTGCAATGTTTTAAGAGGGAAAAAATAAGTATATGAAAATGTGCCTACTTTTGTTAAAAAAACAAAGAAGAAAATTTAAAGACTTCTAAATGTCAACAATCCTAATTTCTGAATCTTCTTAGACAGACAAAAAAAAAAAAAAAAACACTTGCTGCCACTGATTCAAATCCGACTCATAGCACCCCTTTCCTTGGGTATCTGAGGCACTGAGGCAGTATCTCTACGGAAGTAGATTGCCCAGTCTTCCTTCCAAGGAGTGGCTGATGGGTTTGAACCTCCAGGCTTCTGGTTAGCAGTTAAATGCCTTAGGCACCAAAAAGTGAGATCCATTTTAAATCATTCTTTACAGAAGACAGATGTAAAAACTGAAACAGACCATGAAATTCAGTATAAGCTGTTTGGAACCAACTATTAACAGAATTGCAGAACTGAGAGATATCTATGCCACTCCTTGGAAGGAGGATGGGCAATCTACTTCTGTAGTGATACTGCCTCGGAAACCCAAGGAGAGGTCGCTATGAGGTGGGTCCCACTCGATGGCATATAACAACAACAACAATGGTTTATCACGTGCATCATCACAGCCAAAGTCGTAAAGGAAGAATGTTAAAATATTGGCATATTATTTCTTCATGGTAGTATAGAAATAGGCTAGTATAGTAGGGAATATCTCCCTTACAAAGCAAAATGTAGGATAAAAACAAATATTTTGGAAGCAGTGACAGTGTGGCAATGAACTATAAAAAGTTATCATGCTTAAGAGTATATTGTTATGCAGACATTCTGCCCAGGAAATACTCTGTGTATCTTTTTTAAGTGATAGTTTAAAATTTCAGTAGGTGAGTTAAAAAAAAAAAAAAAAATCTTGTAAGATTTCTGGCACCGTTCAGTCACCAAGGTTTATTTAGGATGTCTCTGGTTGCAAAAACGGCAAGGAGGCCACATGTTTTGACCTCGTCTAATTCCACAAGAGGAAGACAGAATCACCATCAATAGCCCAAGGCCTATTCCTGCAAGGCCAGACATGCTGCCTCCCTCCAGTCCTTTCTCCAACTGTTCCTCCCAAAGCACCCACCACCTCTCTCCTGGGTTTGATAATTCACTGCAGTGGCCACACAGAACTCACAAATTATGGGGTTTATTAGGGAAACACCAGGCTACAATTCAAGTTCAGGAAAAATGCTCAGTCTCTCTCCCAACCCACCGTCTCTCAGTCAAGTCTCTCACAGTCTCTCCCTCAGCAGTGCGTGTCCCTCAGTGTCTTACTCAGCAATGCATGTCTCTTGTGTCTCTTTCCCAGAAGCGCGTGTCTCTTTCAGTAGCATGTGTCTCTTTCAGCAACACATCTTCCTCAACCAACAGTCAGAGAGAGATTCTGCCTCTAGGAGGCCTCCTTTAGAGCTTGAAAGAGTGGCCAAACTAGCCACTCATAGCGTCAGAACTCTAAGCACCTGAGAGAGAACCTGCCATAACATTGTGTTGTGCCACTCCCAATAGAAATAACCCAGGTGGCTAACATTTACAATCAGGAGCTCCTCAGTTGCTCATTCCACCACTGAATTTACAATGACTTATGGACAGAAAAGCCATACTAAGTAATTTACTACACTGCACTGGTAAAATGGGCCACCCTCCTCAGTTCTTTGAGGAAAGAAATACAAAACACAATTAAAATTTTTCCTTATCTTAAGAAACTGCAGTCTTTAGGTGAGCAGATACCACATGAATGAAAGTGAATTAAGTACACTTACAAATAAATAGAAAAGGTTAAATGAATTAAGACTGCAAATGAAATAGTTCAGTAGGAATATACTCAATGTTGAGTAAGAGGTCAGTTTTATTTAGATTAAGAAAAAAATTAACGGTCATTTTTAACTCCTAAATTTATTTACCTTTCTCTATTTTTAAGCTATTCTTAAGATTTTCCCTGGCCAATTCTTTGAGAAGTGGATGATCTCCTCCTTCTTCCTAGTCTGTCTCAGTCTGTAAGCTGTTGAAACTTGTGCACCATGTGCACCCGACTGGCTTTTGAAACACCGGGGGCACAGCCTCAAGCCTCACAGCAACAGGCAAGCCACCACGGTAGGACAAACTGACAGACAAACTGACAGACGAGTTTTTCTCCCTTAGGTGTTTGAAACCTCTCCACCCTCTACTTATCTGATTCCTACCTGGATCCTGCTGCTTTGTTGTCCCTGGTATCCCTTCCCTCTTCTGCCTCAGGGGGTGTGCCCTGCCTCCAGCCCCTTACTGGAGGGTAAGGGTGGAGGGTCAACAAAAGAGGGGAAGTCCTTCAATGAGACAGATTGACACATGGCTACCACGATGGGCTCAAGTATAGCAAGGATTATGGAGCTGGCACTGAACCAGGTGGTGTTTTGTTCTGCTATGCATAGGGTCACTATGGATTAGAGACACTTGATGGCACCTAACAACAACAACAACAATTTTTAAGCTGCTCTCTTCATACAGAATAATGGATTGCTTAATGTCTTTACAGTGTTCATGATCTTGTTCCAGCCCATTTTTCTGAAGCAGTGTGATATCCAACTCTTTGCAGTTCCCTGGAATGAACCTGGTTCTTACATGATTTTAGTCACATCATTGTTGCTCTCTGGGATGACCTTCAGAATATGAGGAAAAGAAAAATGACTAAGTTGTTAGTACTAATTTTAGATTCCCTGAATTATGCAAATGGTTAATGCTGCTACCTAAAATTTAGCTCTTCCAGTCTACCCAGTTGTCCCTCAAAAGAAAATCCTGGTGGTCTACTCCGCAAAAAGCAGCCATTGAAAACCCTATTGCATACAATTGTATGCCAACACACAAGGGATCACTGTCAGTTCAAAATGAGCCCACATATACAACTGGTTAGTGACCAACACTAAGTAAGTGAGAGCAGAAGTACACACAAAAGGACAGACTCAAGAATGGAGACAAAGGTAAAATTAAGAGTTCTTAATAGTTGAAAAAGGAGTCAGCAACTCAGCTTGGAATGTGCTATTAATAGAGGTTAAAAGCAAAATAGTTTGAAAAGTTTTGGAGGTAATAATGAGTTGAATTTTATTCAAGCCTATCTTGAAATGTTTATGATAAATTGAAGTGAAGATATACCATAAACAGCTGAACACAAGAATCTGACTTGAAGAAAGAGACATAAACTATTGATCTTTGTGGCATTTTTATAGGGGTGTTAGCTATGAATTCTTAAGTGAACTGAGTCACTTATTGCACTTTGCTATAATTCCATGTTTATACTTGTGCCTATTTCATTAGCTTTTGAGTTTCTCAAGAATGGAAAACCTTCCATCAATATTTGATTTTTTGTCATATCTAGTGCCATGATCGGCTCTTTATTTATATTCCTGATAGGTGTTTATTTGGAATTTATTTAAATTTAATTGGTCATATTCAACAATAAGCATAGGCTGTATTGAATTTTTCAGATAGCTTTATGGAAATATAATAACACACTTTTCTTTATATGTTATTCAGCATCTCTACAAAGAGTAAAAAAAGTGGGTATCTTTATTATACATTCATTCATTAATCATCAGTTTAACCATTTTGAGTAATTATTTATAAATATTTCAAAAGATTACAAAAAATCTTTCATATCCTGTTTTTCAATAATTTCATTTATATTATAAAAACAATATTTTAATTGCTTTACTTTGTGTTTCCTGTTCTTCATCATTTCTACATAGTTTGCTTTGCATAGATCAATGAATAACTCTTTAGAGTGGTGGTCTGGAAATTAGGAACTCACCCAAAACAAATTAAAAAGACAATTATTTTATTCTTTGAGTCCTTGAATTTCTTCTCTATGTAATGTTGGGCAAATCACTGTTATTTTCAGATCTTAAATACTTACATTCTATTTTTTTGCATGAAATGTGGACTTCTCTATTAGCAAAGAAAAAAAAGTGAAGGGCATAATCTTTATTGTATTTGGTTTCCTTATTTTTCTTTTCTACCTATCCATTAATTCGTCTTGGGAGCTCTGATGGCATAGCATTTAAGGTCTCTTCTGACCTCCATTTTGGACTTTTCTTCCTGTCCTGTCTTTTTAAAGAACTTTCATTTTTTTCATGGATGATGTTCTTGATGTCATCCCACAATTCATCTGGTTTTTGGTCATTGGTGTTCAGTGTGTCAAATCTATTCTTTAGGTGGTCTCTAAATTCAGGTGGGATATAAACAAGGTCATATTTTGGCTCTTATGGACTGTTTTTAAATTGTCCTCAACTTCAACTTGAACTTGCATATGAGCAGTTAATGGTCTGTTCCATAGTTAGCTCCTGGCCTTATTTTGGCTGCTGATATTGAGTTTTTCTATCACTTCTTTCCACAGGTGCAGTTGATCTGATTCCTGTGGATATCATCTGGCAAAGTCCATGTGTATATCTGCCATTTGTGTTGCTGAAAAAAGATATTTTCAGTGAATAAGTCATTGATCTTGCAAAATTCTATCATGCTCTCTCCAGTGTTATTTCTATCACCAAAGCTATATTTTCCAACTACCAGTTATTCTTCTTTGTTTCCAACTTTTGCATTCCAAGCACTAGTAATAATAAATACATCTTGATTGCATGTTTGGTCAATTTCAGACTGCAGAAGTTGTTAAAAATCTTCAATTTTCTTGTCTTAGGCTTTGTTGGTTGGTGGGTAAATTTGAATAATTTAACTGGTCTCTCTTGTAGGGATATGGATGTTATCCTATCACTGACTGCACTGTACTTCAGGATAGATCTTGAAACATTGTTTATGACAATGAAAGCCACACCATTCCTCCTCAATTTTCCATTCCCAGCATAGTAGATCATATGGTTGTCCATTTCAAAATGGCCAAACCCAGTCCATTGTAGCTCACTAATATCTAGGGTATTGATCTTTATGTGTTCCATTTTTTTCTTTTTTCTTTTTTTTTTTTTGGTCAATTTCCAATTTTCCTAGATTCATACTTCATACATTCCATATTCCAACTTTTAATGGATGTTTGCAGATGTTTCTCCCATTTTGAGTCATGCCACATGAGCAAATGGAGGTCCTGAAAGCTTTAATCCATTCACATCATTAAGGTTGACTCTACTTTGAGGTGACGGCTGTTCCTCAGTTGTATTTTGAGTTCCTTTTGACCTGAGGGTCTCATATTCTGGCACTACATCAGATAATGTTTCATGTTGTTGTTATGTGCTGTCAAGCCAGACCTGACTCATAGCAACCCCTCCTTGGGTTTCCAAGGCAGTATCACTACGGAAGTAGATTGTCCAAACTTCCTTCAGAGGAGTGCTTGGTGGGTTTAAACCACCAGCCTTTTGATTAGCAGTCAAATGCCTTAGGCACTACACTACCAGAGCTCCTAGAAAGAGACTTCCTGGTCTACCTGATGGGGAGCAGCTGGTGGGTTTGAACCACCAGCCTCGTATTTGGCAGGCAACTGCCTTAGGCCCGAGGCCATCCCTCATGTCTGTTCTTAAAGTTTTCCGGTAATATATCAGACAATGTTTCACTGATATTCATAAGGCTTTCAGTGGCCAATTGTTTGAGAAGTGGTGGCCCCCTTCCTTCTTCTGAGTCTATCTTAATCTGGAAGCTCCAATGAAACCTGTCCACCATGGGTGACCCTGCTGGTATTTGAAATGCCTGTGCCCTAGCCTCCAGCCTCACAGCAACCCATAAGTCATGATAGTATGACAAACTGACAGAACCCCTTATACTATATACTATATACTCTTTTTTACACTGAAGATAAGATAAAGTATTGATCAATGAAAAGAAGTATTTCACATTATATTGCAGAGGAGATAAAAAAGGAGTCAAAAGTAACTTCAAAGTAAATTTCTGATGCATGTAATGATAAACTCCCCAAAGATTTCAACACATAGTGATAGACTAAGGAATGACTTAACCCTATCTCTTGCCTACCACATCAAGTCATACATATTCTTCCTATTACTTGGGTTGTTTGATATTTTTAGAGTAATTTATGACTAGAGATGCCTTTTTTTCTTGTATTCCCATTTGTAAAACATTATAAATGAAATAACATATTAATATATTGATTATAATAAGATCATTGTTGTTAGGTGCCATTAAGTCAATTTCAACTCATAGCAATCCCATGTGACAGAGGAGAAAGACCTTAGTTTTCTAGGCTGCAATTTTTGTGGGAGAAGATTATCAGGTTTTTCTCCTATGGTGACACTGATTGGGTTCAAACTGCCAAACTTCATTCTGAGTGCTTAACCATTGAGTCACCGGATCTTCTTATAACAAAATTACCAGACCAAAATTTGAATAATTGTAATGTGAAGTGGTGCATCTCTTCCCTTCATCTCCCCACCCCCTGAAAATACCAAATGTCAATAAAGAAACTAGACCCAAGAGTCAATCAAGTAATAGAATGTTATTTGCCAAGTGAAAGCCACAGAGGAAAAGAAACATCTTCCTTACTGCATTTTCATTATTGATATAGGGAATTCTTTCACCTGATATATCACTTTCCTGGAAAGTATTTTTGCCTATGATTCTTAGTAATAATTCCATTTTTCTCCATGTTTAGAGTGAAACCTGTGAGAGCTAGAACTTGACAGGACTGCCTTGTTTTCTGGCCTCACACATTTTCCACCTTTGACAGGGTACAGTCTTATCACTTTTCTATCACCCTCTAATACTAGAAAATATTTTAATTTTCCTTCTCTGTCAGGTTTCTTCCTTTCACCAGTTTTACTGTATAAGGTTAAGTCAACATCATTGTTCTCCTTAGAGCATGCTAATCTACTGTTATACCTGTCACCCCCAAGAGTCTTTTTACTTCATTTAGGGTTTATTAGTCAGGAATAGAGCAAAAGGCACAAATTAGATC
The DNA here is from genome assembly GCF_000298275.1 of Orycteropus afer afer. Classification (NCBI taxonomy): domain Eukaryota; kingdom Metazoa; phylum Chordata; class Mammalia; order Tubulidentata; family Orycteropodidae; genus Orycteropus; species Orycteropus afer. Next base: position 764,403 of record NW_006922191.1, on the reverse strand, counting down.
TTGTAAGATCCAGCTGTCAGAAAAATCAGCCAGCTGTGATTGATTAAAAGAAGAAGGTATCTGATTGTGCAGAGCAAACCTGGATGCAGTAATTTAATAAGATTCTGTCAGCAAAACCTTCTCAGCTGACAATCTTCACGGAACAGCCATCTGTTTTTGAGGATTACAAATACATTATCAAAATATTTATGACATGTTTCCTCTGAATGATTGTATCTTATCCCTTTCAATAGATTAATGTCTTGACAGTAACTGCAAAGCAAAGTAGAGAAAAAACTTTAAAATTTATTTAAGTCATAGCCATGTTTTTCCCATTGTCATGAGATTATTAAACTAACAGCAACTCAAATTTGTTTCACTTTAACTCACATGTTTAAACTCCATTTAAATTAATACATGGAACACATTTAAATAGCTAATTTGAAGTTGAAATACATCTTTTTTTTATCATGTGTGTCTATGTAAAATATATAAAATTAATGGACAATTAAAAATGAGAATTTGAAAATTAAAAAATAGGTTTTTCATTTTTCTGAAGAATATATTAGGTATATTCTAGTAGCCTTAGCAATTGAATTATTTCTTCCTTTTGCAATTAAAAGTTATGTAAGATATATTTATATTTTAAAAATGAAGTTTTCTGCATAGTTAAAAAGAAACTTTCCCTTTCACTCTATACTTTATTTTACTTTGTTTTGTTCTTACCATGATTTTTTTTTTAATAAATACAAATTTAAGGAAATATTTTGGTAATTATAACAAAAATATATGAAAATCTTATCATGACTTTCTTCCTAACTATATGGAAAATGGCATGTAAACATATTTAGTACTAAGCATAATACATATTCAGTATATTATAATTAGATTTGTCTCAATCATTTTTTTAAGGACTTGTGATGAGGTTTTACCTGTTCCTGTTCCTTTATATTTAAGTTTTTTTTTAAACTGGATTTACTTATTTATTAATGTTTCCTTGGGTTTTATTGACTATGCAAAGATATTTTACTGTGTGAATCATAACAAATTATGGATAACATTATGCATACTGGAAATTCCAGAATACTTAATTGTGCTCATGAGAAACGTGTACATAGACCAAGAGGCTGTAGTTTGAAAGAAACAAGGAGATACTGTGTGATTTAACATCAGGAAAAGTGCACATCAAGGTATAATCCTTTTACCATACATATTCAATCTTTATGCTGAGCAAATAATCCTAGCAGCAGGACTATATGAACAGGAACACAGCATCAAGATTGGAGGAAGACTCATTAACAACCAGCAATGCACAATGACATCAATTTGCTTGATGAAAGTGAAGAGAACTTGAAAATACCAAGGCTAAGGTTAGGGGCACCTTAATCTTCAAAGTGACATCTTTGTTCTTTAACACTTTAAAGAGGTTTCATGAGCAGATATGCACAAAGCAATGCGATGTCTGATATACTCTATTCTGGAAGAAGTGTAGCTAGAATGCTCCTTAGAAGAGAGAATGGCCAGATTTCGTCTCACTTACTTTGGCCATGTGGTCACCAGGGATCATTCCTTAGAGAAGGGCATTATGCTTGGTGAAGTGGAGGGTCAGCCAAAAAGAGGAAGGTCCTCAAACAAGATGGATTGACACTGGTGCAACGATGGACTCAGGCGTAGCAAGGATTGTGAGGATGGCGCACTGCCAGGCAGTGTTGTTCTGTTGTATGCAAGGTCACCATGGGTTGAAGCCTGCTTGACATTACTCAATAAAAGCGACAAATAGATAGATGATGATCATAGATAGATAGATAGATACATAGTTTTAGAGTAATTTGTGAGAAGATATACCTTTTTATCTTATCTACCCAGTTGTTGTTTTTGTTGTTATATGCCGTTGAGTCGGCCCCGACTCATAGCGACCCCTCCTTGGGTTTCCGAGGCAGTATCACTACGGAAGTAGGATTGCCCAACCTTCCTTCCGAGGAGTGGCT
>NW_006922191.1:747782-762096 GCF_000298275.1 Orycteropus afer afer | reverse complement strand
TATATGTATATATATATATGTTGTTGTTGTTGTTATGTGCCATCAAGTCGGCCCCGACTCATAGCGACCCCTCCTTGGGTTTCCGAGGCAGTATATATCTTAAAATGGAGTTGCCCCCAAGCTAAAAGCAGTCCCAAAGTTTCAGGCCCACCTACCTTGGGCCCCAGGGTTAATATAGAGCCACCTCCAAGAGAAAAGCAGCCCCAAGCCCTGGATCTTTCTACCTCAGTCCCCAGACTTTATAAAGAGCTAATCCGAAGCAAAAAGCAGCCTCTGATCCCTGGGTCCACCTACCTCAGACCTCAGGCTTAAAATAGAACTGCCCCTAAGAGAAAAGTAGCCCTGGCCTGAGGTAAGAGGTTGCAGAGGGGTAAGGAACAACTAAGGAATATGAACTTTTCTGTCAGTTTGTAGTCCTGTGGTGGCTTATTCCTTGCTGTGAGGCTGGAGGCTATGCCACCAGTGTTGCAAAATGCCAGCAGGGTTACCCATGGTTGACAGGTTTCAGCAGAGCCTCTGTTCTAAAATAGACTCAGCAGAAGGAACAGACCATCCACTTCCCAAACAATTGACCAGTGAAAACCTTATGAATAGCAGTGAAACATTGTCTGATATGTTACTGGAAAACTTTATGAATAGCTCTGAAACATTGTCCAATACAGTGCCAGAAGATGAGCTCATCAGCTCAGAAGTCACTCAAAATTTGACTAGGGAAGAGCTGACTCCTCAGAGTAGAGACAATCTTGACAATATAGATAGAGTAAAACTTTCAGGACCTCCATTGGATGATGTGGTACAACTCAAAATGAGTAGAAACAGATGAAAACAACCATTAATAACTGGAACATGGAATGTATGAAGTATGAATCAAGGAAAATTGGAAAATGTTAAAAATGAAATGAAACACATAAAAATAGTTAACCTAGGCATTAGTGAGCTGAAATGGACTGGTTTTGGCTATTTTGAATCAGACAACCATATGAGCTACTATGCTGAGTATAACAAATTAAAGAGGAATGATGTGGCATTCATTATCACAAAGAGTGTTTCAAGATCTGTCCTGAAGCACAACACTGTCAGTGATAAGATAATGTCTGTACATCTACAAGGAAGACCAGTTAATACTATGATTATTCAAATCTATGCACCAACCATCAAAGCTAAAGACGAGGAAATTGAGGATTTCTACCAACTTCTGCAGTCTAATATTAACCAAACATGCAATCAAAATGTGTTGATTATCACTGGTGACTGGAATGCAAAAGTTGGAAACAAAGAGTTACCGTTGTTGTTGTTATGTGCCATTGAGTTGGACCCGACTCATAGCGACCTCTCCTTGGGTTTCCAAGGCGGTATCACTGTGGAAGTAGATTGTTCCATCTTCTTTCCGAGGAGTGGCTGGTGGGTAAAGAGTTACCGGTAGTTGAAAAATATGGCCTTGGTGATAGAAATGACTCTGGAGATCACATGATAGAATTTTTCAAGACCAGTGACTTATTCATTGCAAAAACCTTTTTTGAACAACATAAGCAATGGCTACACATGGACTTCACCAGATGGAATACACAGGAATAAGACTGACTATATCTGTGGCAAGAGGCGATGGAAAAATTCAGTATCTTTTGTGAAAACAAGGCCAGGAGCTGATTGTGGAACATACCATTAACTGCTCATATGCATGTTCAAGTTAAAGTTGAAGACAATTAAAACAAATCCACAAGAGCCAAAATATGACCTTGAAAAATGTCTCCTGAATTTAGAGACCATTTAAAGAATAGATTAGATGCATTGAACACCAAAGACCAAAAAACAGAGGAATTGTGGGATGACATCAAACACATCATCCATGAAGAAAGTAAGAGTTCATAAAAAGATAAGAAAGGAAGAAAAGACCAAAATGGATGTCAGAAGAGATTCTGAAAGTTGCTCTTGATTGGAGAGTAGCTAAAATAAATGGAAGAAATGACATGATAAAAGAGCTGAAAAGAAGATTTCAAAGAGCAGCTCGGAAAGACAAAGCCAATTATTATAATGAAATGTGCAAAGACCTGGAGTTAGAAAACCAAAAGGGAAGAACATGCTCAGCATTGCTCAAGCTGAAAGGACTGAGGAAAAATTGTAAACCTCGAGTTGCAATATTGAAAGATACTACTGGCAAAACTTTGAATGATGCAGGAAACATCAAACAGAAGATGGAAGGAATACAAAGTCACTGTACCAAAAAGAAGGAGCTCTGGTAGCATAGTGCCTAAGGCATTGGGCTACTCACCAGAAGGCTGGCAGTTCAAACCCACCAGCCACTCCTCAGAAGGAAGGTTGGGCAATCCTACTTTCGTAGTGATACTGCCTCGGAAAACCAAGGAGGGGTCGCTATGAGTTGGGGCCGACTTGATGGCAAACAACAACAACAACAACAAGTACCAAAAAGAGGTGGTCAATATGCATGCATTTCAGAAGGTAGCATGTGATCAAGAACCCATGATACTAAATTAAGATGTTGAAGCTGCACTGAATAAATTGGTGAAATAAGGTTACAGGAATTTGTGGAATACCCATTGAGATGTTTCAATAAATGGATGCCCTGCTGGAGGCACTCACTTGGCCATCCCAAGAGATTTGTAAGGCAGCTACCTGGACAACTGACTGGAAGAGATCCGTATTTGTACCCATTCCAAAGAAAGATGATCCCACAGAATGTGGAAAGTATCAAACAATGTTATTATTAGTAAAAGTAAAATCTTACTGAAGATAATTCAAAAATGGTTGCAGCAGTATATTGACAGAGAGTTTCCAGAAATGCAAGCTGGCTTTAGAAGAGCACATGGGACAGGAGATATCATTGCTGATGACACATGGATCTTAGCTGAAAGCAAAGAATACTAGAAAGATGTTTACTTATGTTTTATTGACTACTCAAAAGTACTTGATTGTGTGGATCATAACGAATTATGGATAACATTGAGAAGAATGGGATTCCAGAACACTTGACTGTTCCCAGAACACAGGACTGGCAGTGTTTCGTTCTGCTATGCATAAGAACCTGTACATAGACCAGGAGGCTGTTCACACAGAACAAGGGGAAACATGGTTCAAAATCAGGAAGGGAGTGTGTCAAGCCTGTATCCTTTCACCATACTTATTCAATTTTCATGCTGAGCAAATAATCTAAGAAGCTGGATTATATGAAGAACATGGCATCAAGATTGGAGGAAGTCTCATTAACAACGTGTGTCATGTAGATCATACAACTTTGGTGAAAGTGAGGATGACTTGAAATACTTACTGATGAAGATTTAAGACTACAGTCTGCAGTATGGATTATAGCTCAATATAAAGAAAACAAAAATCTTCACAACTCATCCAGTAAACAGCTTCACAATAAATGGAGAAAAAATTGAGGTTGCCAAAGATTTCATATTACTTGGTTCTGCAATCAACACCAATGGAAGCAGCAGTCAAGACATCAGACAGTGTATTGTATTGGGAAAATCTGCTGCAAAAGATCTCTTTCAAGTGCTGAAGAGCAAAGATGTCTCCTTGAAGACTAAGGTGCACCTACCTCAAGCCATGGTATTTTCAATCACCTCTTGTGCATGTGAGAGCTGACAATGAATATGGAAGACTGAAGAAGAGTTGATCTTTTTGAGTTATGGTGTTAGCAAAGAGTGCTAAGAGTAACATGGTCTCCTAAAAGGACTAAAAAAATCTGTCCTGGAAGAAGTGAAGAAGAAGCTGGAATCTGGAATATTCCTTGGAAATGAGAATGGCCAGACTTTTCTCATCTAGTTTGGCCGTGTTGTCAGAAGAAACCATTCCCTGGAGAAGGATATCATGCTTGGTAAACTGGAGGGTCAATGAAGAAGCCCTCAATGAAAAGGATTGACATGATGGCTGCAATGATGGGCTCAGGTACAGCAAGGATTGTGAGGCACAAGACTGGCAGTGTTTCATTCTGCTGTGCATGGTGTCACTATGAGTCAGGGACAACTTGACAGCACCTAACAACAACAACATATATAAATCTATAAATACATACATATATTTGTTGTAGTTAGGTACCAGGGAGTCAGTTCCGATTCATAATGACACAGTGCACAACAGAATGAAAATTTCCCTGGAATGAAATTGTTCCTTTCCTGCGCTGTCCTGATAACTGTTGCTATGTTTGAGCCCATCGTTGCAGCCACTGTGTCAATCTTTATAATAATATTAAATCAACATTTTTGAGACTGTTCATTTAACTAATTAGCTCTACAATTGAGTTCTTACCTATTTCAAACTGTTCTCAACATTAATTCTAAATCTTGGAATCTCAGCTACTCTGACACTACTAGGCTAGGAGAAGTATATGTGTACATCTATGTGTCTGGGGGAGGGAAATATAGATATGGTTATAACTTACTGATTAACATGTAAAAAATATTTTCCAAACTTGTGAAATAAGAAGCCTAAATAAACACCATGGATATTGCCAAATAAATCAATTTTTTAATGATTCTTGCTGTTTTCCTGGTCTCAAGCCTCCTTATCAGCACATCTAAAAATATCTTGATAAGTATAAGATTCCCATCTTGATGGTAGGACTGTATTAAAAATACTTAGAACTTACAAGAGCTGAAGGAGAATGTTGAAATAAAAACAGGACTCTGGTAAGGAATGTAATTATTAGTAATTCATTTGCAATGCAAATATTTCTACCATTTGTATAACAAGTAGTACATAGAATTTTGACTCTGGTCTTCACTTTCTGCAAACACTGTCCATTTAAGAAAATGAAAAAAAAGTAAAATAGCTTCTTTTTAAAGCAAGATAAGAAGACCTTACTCAAGTTTATGGCTTAAGTAAAATTTTACCAACTTTTCAAAAGTCTCGGTTCACAAAACAGAAAGAACTTTTCCTTTTTCAAAAAAATTCCTTTTTCGTTCTTTCAAGGGATTTTGTTCAGTAGTGTAATAAGACTTTATATGAAAAATTCAATTGCTTTTCCTTTCCTACTGAGTAGAAACAGCCATAAAAGACCCTAAGCTGGAAATAGTTTTGGGGATTCAATTGTATTTAGTATTGCTTTGGCTGTGGTTTCCATGACCAAAAACAGAGTCAATCTTAAAAGTGCAAAGGTCTTCATTTTATGAACCTCCTTAGAAGCCACTCATTATTTTTCCCTGTAGTTTGCACTTAAAAATAAATTAGACAAGGAATGTTTTTTCAAGCTTAAAATAAATTTATTCAAAGCTAGAATGTACAATCAAAAGGTCAAAGCCAATCTGCCTAACTTGTCCTTAAACTCCAAGAGCTCATAAACCCAAAAATGTTTATGTTCACTTTTCAGAGAGATTATTTTGTTCACAGTCCTGGCATAAACATATTTTCTTGAGTAAGAGAAGTATAGCACTATAGAAAAAAAAAAAAAAAAAACCCTTCATTTTTTTAACTTTATGAAACTTCTTGATTAATAACTTTCCTTTAAACTTACCTTTTTTTTTCATTAAAATAATGTTTATCAAAAAGGTGTGACTAAATTGTGCCATGAAATCAACATCTATTTTTGGACTAAGTATCAAGAATATAATAATAAATTAAAACAAAAAGACTATTAAAGTCATCATTATACCTAGTGACATTCAGTCTTGTGTCATGACTGCTTTGTGTGTGTATTTGTTACTATGTTTCTGTTTGCTGAATAAATTATCCAAGCTTGCAGGCTTTAAACAAAGTCTTCATTTATTATTTTGACCAATTACTATGGTCAGTAACTTAGACCATTACTTGGTTCTCCTCCAGGAAGGATGTCTATGGCTTCAGGTAGAATACTAGAAGACTAGTACCTGTTCTCTGGTAGCGTAGTGCCTAAGGCACTTGACTGCTCAGAAGGCTGGTGGTTCAAACCCATCAGCCACTCCTCAGAAGGAAGATAGGGCAATCTACTTCCATAGTGATACTGCTTCAGAAACCCAAGAAGGGGTTGCTATGAGTTGGGTCCGACTTGACGGTACATAACAACATAACAACAACAACAACAACAAGCTCTCATCTAAAGATTCATTCATGCCTAAGCCTTGTCCTTGATACTTGGCTGTTTGGGCTCTCAGCCAGAACAGCTACACATCCCTGAACTCCAGGAAATCAGTGTGATATATAGAGTCAGAGACAGTATTGTATTTTATGACATAGAGTGGGAGTCACAAAGCCACAGAGGGACCCATTGTATTCTATCAATTAAGGTAGTTACAAAGATCTAGCAGATCAAGGGGACTGAACATGATCCTTTTGTTATTCTATTAAAAAAAAAAAAACCTATCTAAATAATTTAGTTAATATGTAATATATGGTTTTATTGATTATGCAGAGACATTTTACTATGTGGGTCATATCAAATTATGGATAACATTGGGAAGAATGAGAATTCCAGAACATTTCATTGTGATCATGCAGAACCTATACATAGACAAAGAGGCAGTTATTTCAACAGAAGAAGAGGATAATTTGTGGTTTAAAAGCAGGAAATGTGTGCATCAGGGTTGTATCTTTCCACCATATCTATTCAATCTGTGTGCTGAGCAAATAATATGAGAAGGTGGATTATATGAAGGAGAATGAGGCATCAGAATTGGAGGAAATCCCATTAACAACCTATGATATACAGATGATACAATCTTGACTGTTGAAAGTGAAGAAGACTGAAGCAATTACTGTTGCAGATCAAAGACTGAGACCTTCAGTATGGATTACACCTAAACATAAAGGAAACAAAAATCCCTACAACTGGATCAATAAGCAACATTATGATAAACAAAAAAGATTGAAGTTGTCAAAGATTTTACTTGGATCCACAGTCAACACCCATGAAGCCATAGTCAAGAAGTCAAACAACATATTGCATAGGCAAATCTGCCACAAAAAATTCTGCCATCAAGTCAATTCTGAATTAAAGCAACCCCATAAGACAAAGTGGAACTTCCCCATTGGGTTCCCGTTGTAAATCTTTGTGGAAATGGACTTCCTCATCTTTCTCCTGTGGAGTGGCTGGTGGGCTTGAACCATTGGCCTTTTGTTTAGCAGCCAATTGCTTTAACCAATATGACAGCAGTTATTTTGCTGCAAAAGACCTCTTTAAAGTGTAAGAACCAAAGATGTCACTTTGAGGCTTAAGGTTCACCTGACCTGAGCCATTGTATTTTCAATCATCTCATATGTATGTAAAAACTGGACAATACATAAGAAAGACTTTTTAATATTGTTGATTAAAAAGGGGGCCTTTTGAAGTGATTATTATAATATCTAATTTGTCTTAAACACTTAAGAAATGTTTGTGACCTTGGCTTGTTTTACCATCACTGGCAAACCTCATCATACCACAGATGGGTGTGTTTGTGTAAGTGAGCAAATGCTGGTGTGTGTGTGTACATGTACGTGCACATCTTTGCATGTATGCACACCTTTGTGTACCTTGTGTACATGTGATTGTAGATGTACCCATTGTGTGTAACTGTGAAAAAAAAAAATTGCTTCGCATTTAATGTGCAACTTTTGAAGAAGTAGCATGATATTTACCTGAAGTTTTTTTTGCCACTCGGTTTTGATATGTTTGAGCATGTACTTCTATCTTTGAACAGGCTTATAGTACATGTTGCTAGACTAAGTTTTCTCAAGAACCGAGTTGACTTTTTTTTTTTCCTTGCCTACCAACCAAAGGGATGGGGGCACTTTTTTGGTTTTTTTCCCCTTGTGAGTGGTACTGAGGAGAGGATGTGGCTTCAGTACCAGTGGCTGCTCCAGTTACTGGTCACTGAGAGGCCATCGACTTCCTCAGTTCCTCTAGACTCCCCTGATTTTGGTCCTAATCAATTAACACAGTGTGGCTTTTGTTCCTTATGATATCACAGTGCACTCTGTAGGCAGTCTTTTTTCAAGCCTTCTGTCACCATTTTATTTTCAATAAGTTAAGTCATAATCGTTCAGACTTGTGGAAAGAAAAGATTATTTTGGGGAAAATGCTCTATCACTTTATTTGCATATTAGGTTCATACAGGGTACAACACATATGTAACACTTGCTGAATAAATGAATGGGAAACGTCATACACAACAGTACATACAAATAATCACAGGTACAAATAGTCACAAGTATGGCATAACAAATATGCAACATTTTTACACTTCATTTACAGATACAAATAATTTATTCAGTTGTGTGCTGGAAGAATCTTTTTAAAATATGTGTATCAACATATCACCTTCCAGCTACCAGTTTATGCTGCTGTTAAGAGAAACCAATGATGGAACGATTTTGTGTGTGTGTGTGTTTGTGTGTGTGTGTGTGTGTGACCTCCATTTAATTTGGTATCAGACATAGTCACTTGGTCAGTAAAAATTACAGTTCGAGCAGTTCATTACATTTGCTGTTTCTGCTTCACAAACCTTTACATTGCTCTGGTTTTGTCTTCCTTTGTAAATGCTCTTGTACTCTTTGTAAACACCTTATTTGCAGTTTTGGGAGACATCTTGCAACTCTGTATAATGTTTATATATATATATATCTGACTTACTTTTTCATAGAGCTACTCACAATAAATGTGTTTATACAAAAAAAAAAGAGAAATGTTTATGAATATTACCAGCATTGTTTTCATTATTAATATCATTATTGTAGATGGGAGCAAATTGTACACAGATTATTAGAATTGTGTTTGTTTTAAAAAGTAACTATGGGCTATAGACTAACCATGTTGACCATTAAAACTGCCTTCACAATGTACAATAGCTAATTTTCTCTGTCATCTCTATGACTTTATCCTCACCAGCTATAACATTCTCTGGGCTATAGGAGGAACTCAAAACTAGTTTTTAAATTAATGAAGAAATAGAAATAGATGCTATGAGCCATCTAATAAGCTTTAAAATGGCTTTGAAACATGGTCTATAAGCAAATGCAAGCCAGAAAATATTTTTAAGTTAGAAAATAATTCTATGGAGTTTTTTTCAGAGAAAAAGGTCATTTTAGCCATACAGAGTATACACTAAAATTGAATGATAGCCAGGGAGAACAACCAGGAGGAGCTGTATTTGTGCAGGTGGGAGAAACTTGTGCCTGTAGGCAATAGTAGTGAAATGGGAATATATGATATATCTGCTGAAACTCCACAAGTTTGCTTGTCAAGGGATAAATTAAAAGAAAACAAAAAGAAGAAGCCCTTCAATCCATACTATTTGAGAGTTATGGGAAAGTTAGACTGTGGACTGGGAACATACAATCTCTAGAAAAGCAGCCAGAATGCTCCTTCGACATGAGAATGGCCAGACTTGGTTTCACTTACTTTGGTCATGTTGTCCCCAGTCTTTGCAGAGTCAGTGAAAAAAGGAGAAGACCTCTATTAGTTGGGTTGACACAATAGCTGCATTTATGGGCTCTGGTAGCATAGTGCCTAAGGCACTTGACTGCTAACCAGAAGACTGGTGGTTCAAACCCACCAGCCACTCCTCGGAAGGAAGGTTGGAGAATCTACTTACGTAGTGATAACGCCTAGGAAACCCAAGGAGGGGTCGCTATGAGTTGACCCGACTCTAGGGCACATAACAACAGCAACAACAATGGGCTCAAGCATAGCAAGGATTGTGAGGAAGGTGCAAGACCACACAGGATTTTGTTCTGCTGTACGGGTCGCTATACGTTGGAATCTACTTGATGACACCTAACAACAACTACAGTTTCTTCAAATAAGGTAAATATGAAATAAACCTTAGGTTCCAGCACCTTAGGAAGAATATTTGCTTTTGGACAGAAATAAGAATTGATATGCCACTTGGTGAGTCTTACTTAAAAGTAAACGGGCCATTTCAATGTAAAATGTAAGATAACAAATACAGAAAATGCATCATTATACATGATGCTAATTGTGATGGTTATGTTTGTATGTCAACTTGGCTAGGCCTGGTTGAGTGGCTGGGCAGCTGGATTTAGTATTCCCCATGATGAGACTGGTAATCAACTCCATGGTGGAATGTACTATGAGCAGCTGAGTAGCTGCCTTTGGGTATGTGGTCTGCTTCCTGTATATAAGGAGAAGCTTTGAGCATGGTCTCTAGCCTATGGCACACTTGCACCCTGCATGTAGCCGTGTCATTATTCAGCAGCCTGCTATGCTCTGCCGACCTTGAGACTTACAATGGATTTAAGTTAATGGCCTGCCGTGTGGTTTGGTAACATCAGGACTGTGCCTTTTTACTTGTCAACCTTGGGGCTTCTCAGCCTCAGCAGCCAGCAGCTGTCTGAGTGAAGAAACTCCTCTAGCTCCAGTGGGCTGGAAGCAGGAAGCAGAGCTGGACCTCAAGGTTGAGGGGCTTTCACCCAGCCCCTGGAGCCTGGCACTTTGAACTTGGGCTTAAAACCTCCAAATTGTAAGAATAAACTCCTGTTTGTTAAGGACATCCCATTTGTGATATATTTCTCATCAGAGCAGCACTAGGTAACCAGAACAGTAATATAAGTGACACGTCTTGATTACCAAAACTTAGCATAATGAGTCTCACTGGTGGATGATCTCTGTGTCAAAGTAATGTGCAACCTTTAAAAAAATATTGAGATGTTAATACTATTTCCATGTTATTCTCTTTTGATGTTTTATTAATTGCTGCAGCTGTTTATTCTAAATAACTTAGTTAATATTTAACGACAGTAGTGCCCTGGGATTGTAGAGCTAAGAACACAATTAGAAACAATCAAAGCAATAAAAGTATAATTACTAGAATGAGAGAATGTGGCAATGAGTTTTAATAACTTTACATTTTAATATAATTCCTTTGTCCCTTTACATACTTACATTTTCCCTCATTAGCAACCAATATGTCAGTTTCTTTATGAACCATGGAATGAAAATATGAACTATGTGAAAGTGCACTAAGGAGGTAATTATATACATAGGAATATATATCAGATATATAAAGTATTATGATACAAAATTCTTTCCAAATGTCAGTAATTATTACTAATGCAAAAAAATCTGTCAACACCATTAGACCCACTTTCTCTACAAAAAGAAGTAATTTGCAAAATATCTTCACATTTTATTAATTTTTAAAATAATGTTTTGAAGTGCACCATGTTCCAGGCATACCAAATGAGATATGGTGGTAAATAAGGAGATCAAATAAGTTTGGGAAATATTGAACTGAATAAAGTTTAATAGATTTCATTTTTTATTGCAATACTCTTCATGTGTTGTTGTTATGTGCCGCTGAGTTGGACCTGACTCATAGCGACCTCTCCTTGGGTTTCTGAGGTGATATCACTATGGAAGTAGATTAGCCAACCTTCCTTCTGAGGAGTGGTTGGTGGGTTTGAATCTTCAGCCTTCTGGTTAGTAGTCAAGTACCTTAGGTACTATGCTACCAAATCCAACATATATTCTAAATTGTCAATAACTGTCAATATACTGCTGAACCATTTTTGAATTATCTTCATTAATATCTTAGTTGTGTGCAATATTAATGATATTGTTTTATAATTTTCACATTTTGTGGGATCAGCTTTCTTTGGAATGGGTAAGAATGTGGGTCTCTTCCAGTCAGTTGGCCAGATAGCTGTCTTCCGAATCTCTTGGCCATAACAAAGGAAGTGTCTCCAATGAGGCATCTGTTTGTTGAAACATCTCAATGGGTATTCTGTCAATTCCTTGAGCCTTGCTCTTTGCCAGTTCCTTCAGTGCAGCTTTGACTTCTCCCTTCAGTACCACTGGTTCTTGCTCATATGGCAACTCCTGAAATGGATGAAGATTGACCAGTTCTTTTTAGTATAGTGACTCTGCGTATTCCTTCCATCTTCTTTTGATGTTTCCTGCATCATTCAATATTCTGTCCGTAGAATCTTTCAATATTGCAACTTGAGGCTTAAATTTTTCCTCAGCTCTTTCAGCTTGAGAAATGCTGAATGTGTTCTTCCCTTTTGGTTTCCTAACTCCAAGTCTTTGCACATTTCATTATAGTTATTCACTTTGTCTTCTCAAGCTGCTCTTTGAAATCTTGTATTCAGCTCTTTTATCTTGTCATTTCTTCCATTTGCTTTAGCTACTCTCCGCTCAAGGAAAGTTTCAAAGTCTCTTCTGTCATCCATTTAGGTCTTCTCTTCTTTTCTCATCTTTTTAGTGACCTCTTGCTTTCTTCATGGATGATGTTCTTGATGTTATCCCACAGTTCTTCTGGTTTTCTGTCATTGGTGTTCAATGCATCAAATCTATTCTTTAAGTGGTCTCCAAATTCAGGAGGGATATATTCAAGATCATATTTTGGCTGTCGTGGACTTGTTTTAATTGTCTTTAACTTCATGTTGAACTTGCCTATGAGCAGTTTATGGTCTGTTCCACAATCAGCTCCTGACCTTGTTTTGAATGAAGATATTGAGGTTTCCCATCACCTCTTGCCACAGATGTAGTCAATCTGATTCCTGTGTGTCCTGTCTGGCAAAGTCCACGTGTACAGCCACCGTTTGTGTTGTTGAAAAAAAGGTATTTGCAATGAATAAGTCGTTGGTCTTGCAAAATTCTACCATGCGATTTCCAGTATTATTTCTGTCACCAAAGCCAAGTTTTCTAACTGCCGAAGATTCTTCTTTGTTTCCAAATTTTGCATTCCAGTCACCAGTGATAATTAACACATCCCGATTGCATGTTTGGTCAATTTCTGACTGCAGAAGTGAATAAAAAAAATCTTCAATTTCATCATCTTTGGCATTGGTGTGTAAATTTGAATAATAGTAGTATTAACAGGTCTTCCTTGTAGGTGTATAGATGTTTTCTTATCACTGACAGCATTGTACTTCAGAGCAGATCTTTAAACATCCTTTGTGATGATGGATGCCACGCCATTTCTCTTACAATTTTCATTCCCGGCATAGTAAATCAGATGGTTGTCTGATTCAAAATGGCTAAAACCAGTCCATTTCAGCTCACTAATGCCTAGGATATTAATCTTTATGCATTCCATTTCATTTTTGACAACTTTGAATTTTCCTAGATTCGTACTTCGTACATTCCATATTCCGATTATTAATGGATGTTTGCAGCTGTTTCTCCTCAAATTAAGTCTTGCCATGTCAGCAAATGGAGGTCTCAAAAGCTTTGCCTTATCCATGTCATTAAGGCTTGTTTTACTCTGATGATGTAACTCTTTCCCAATCCTATTTTGAGAGCCTTCTAACCTAAGTGGCTCATCCTCCTGCTCTGTATTGGATAATGTTTCCGGTCTATTCATAAAGTTGCGCAGTAATGTATCAGATAGTGTTTCTCTGCTATTCATAAGGTTTTCCCTGGCCAGTTCTTTGAGAAGTGGATGACCTCTTCCTTCTTCCTACTGTGTCTCAGTCTGCAAGCCTTGCTGAAACCTGTGCACCATGTGCACCCCACTGGGTTTGAAATTTGAAACACTGGTGGCACAGCCTCAAGCCTCACAGCAACAGATCACCATAGTAAGACAAACCGACAGACAAGTTTGTCTCCCTTAGCTGTTCGAAACCTCTCCAACCTCCCCTTACCTGGATGCCTCCTGCTGCTCCCTCACTCTGTCCTGGCTCCCCTGACCTTTTTTCTCTCCTTTCCCCCACATTTGGTGGAGTCTGCCAAACACTGCATAACATGGATGAATTTGGAGGACATTATACTGAGTCAAATAAGTCAATTACAGAAAGACAAATATAGTATTAATTCATTGTTGTAAAAGTCAAGGAAAGTTTTCTATATGAAGGAAAATTTCTTTGTTGGTTACCAGGGGTGGGAGGAGAGGAGAGGGAACATTGCAAAAATAAATAAAAAAAAAGGAATGCATTGCCCCACATCATTTTAGTTTTGTGTATTTCACTGTACATAAATTATGTTTCAATAAAATGTATTTTAAAAAATACTTCAAAATCAAACAGTACACTATTATCTGCTTATTATATTAATATTTAGATATGGTAGAAATTTTTAGTACATTTGGTGCATTCTGCTTTTATATATGTTTATCATCTATCTGTCTATAATCTATTTATATTTCTAAAACTTTTCCATTCATAAGGAGTAATTTTTAAAATTAATTTAGAAATCAAAAGTGATTAACTTCAGTAAAATGGTGAATTCATGTATGAACATACTAGATAAATGAAACATATACAGAAATAATTTGCAATAAAATCAAACATACCTAAAACAATAGAAAGGAGCTTTTGTGATGTCATGTCTAAGGCATTTGACTGCTAACCAGAAGGTTGATGATTCAAACCCATCAGCCACTCCATGGAAGGAGGACTGGGCAATCTATTTCTGTAAAGATTTATTGTTGTTGTTGTT